>NC_056735.1:1236327049-1236422352 GCF_019279795.1 Protopterus annectens
TTTTATATATATATATATATATGTGTGTGTGTGTATATATATATATATATATATATATGCACAGTAAACCGAGAGAACTACAGAAGAATGAGAATTATATTCATAAGAAACTTCTGACTGAAAAAATAAAAAAATAAAAAAGACCAAAAATCTTCTACTGTGGTGTATTAAGCTTTCGTTCCTCTTTATTGTATCGGAACTTCATCAGAATGAATCAAATTACAAAGGACCAGAGTGATATACACTTGAGTGGAATCATGAATATTACAACAATATGACATAACCAATCACAGAACCAAACAATTCAAACAATTCAAAAGTGGTGCATAATTATAAGTGCAATGACTGTTAGAAATCAATATGAACACGTATAATATATCCATAAACTGTAGTCACTAAACACCTGTGAATGTTGGAAATGTGAAGAAAAATCAGTTATATATATATATATATATCCGCAGTAAAAGCCAAACGGTGCTGGCAAGAGTTATGTTAGAGTATGAACCTATGAACCTATATCTGCTATCTGCCCTAGGGCATTTATAAGCCTAGCCAGAGTGTGTTTGGCTTTCGCCACTCATTTTAAATTAATTTTGCTATGCCCTTTTTCGAGGTTAGTATAGTGTGCCTCTGTCTAACAATGACACAGAAGTGATACCCGGGGTAAACCTACGATCTCCCATCCACTCATCAAGATTCCTCTTGAAGAGAGTCATGAGGGACTCTGCCTAACCTGTACTGGGATTTTATTCCAGAGTGAAGGGAGCCTCTGGGTTATGAATCTGTCCCTCCAGCATGTCCTATTTATTTCAGTGCTGAGTTTCAAGTCTCTCGAGTGGGTAGCTCGATGGGATTTTGATTTTCTGAGGTGCAGCTTGTCCATTAATTCCGGGTTGGACATGGCTTTATACGTCAGGCACAGATCGCCTCTGAGCAGGTGGTATGCCACTGAGTAGAGCTGGAGTTTCTTTAACCAGGCAGCATATGGCATCTATTTAAGCCCTTTGATCCTCTTGGTTAGTTACTTTTGGGGTCTTTCCAGTTGCTGCAGGTGTCTGGTATGGTACATCCCAAAAGGGGCATTGTACTCAATTATGGGCCTGATGAGGGTGAGTAAAGAGGCACGATGACCTCCCCTGAGCTAGATGTGAATCCCTTCATGATTAGGTGGGCTGTATAGAATGTTTTTCTAACCACTTTGGCCATGTGGTTGTCAAATGAGAGATTGCTATCAATTTGGGTCCCCAAGTCCCTAATTACTTCTTCTGTACTTAATGGATTACCACCTATGTGGTAATTTGTCGGCACTTTGTTTTTGCCAAAGGGGATGACTATACACTTTTTGGCGTTTAGCTTGAGGCCATGGCTCTGGCACCAGTTGTCTGTTTCAATGAGGCCCTTTTGGAGGATGCTTGTGTCGGCTGGAGAGTCGATTATGGCGCCCAGTTTGCAGTCATCTGCGAACTTGGTCAGCCACAGTCCTTCCATGTTGGCCTGTACCTCCGAGAAATATATACTGAATAAGAGAGGTCCCAGGACTGAGCCTTGTTGGATGCCACTTGTAACTGGTTTGGAGTCTGACATGGCTCCAGCAATTCTAACCATGTGGGTTCTGTCCTTGAGCCAGTTTGCAACCCATCTATTGACATAGCGGTTTATATTTAAGCTGGTGAGCTTATCTATAATGCCCGAGTGGGGTATTGTATCGAAGGCTTTTGCGAGGTCCAGGTAGGCTGTGTGGTCCACCTTCCCCTCGTCAATGGCCTTGGTGACTGTTTCAAAGAAATCAAACAGGTTTAAGAGGCAGGATCTGCCCTTAACAAAGCCGAACTGGGTAGGATCCAGTGTCTGTAGGTCCCCAGTATCTTTATTTATGAGGTCCATGATGATCCTTTCCATAGCTTTGCAGACCAAGCTAGTCAGGCTTATGGGGTGATAGTTTCCAGGATCCGTTGAGGCACCACCTTTGTGGAGAGGGACCACTGTTGCTGTACGCCACTCTTTCAGTACATATCCTGTATTAAGGCTGAGATTGAACAGTAGTTTTATGTTTAGGTTTAGCTCTTCTTGGAGTTCATGTAGGACGCAGCCCAGGACCCCGTCTGGTCCCATTGATGCTGTGTTTTTTGCTTTGGAGAAGGCAGCTCTTACCTGAGCATCTGAGATGTCAGGGTAATGCCTTGGCCACTCCAGAAGGCCTAGTTGCTTTGATTACACTCTACCATTTATGTTAGCATTGATTTTACTCCGTATAATTGGATACCTTTGTAAGATCCTCACAGTGGTTAACTGGTGGCAGTGAGGTTGCCTTATAGTCTGGGCAGAAGAGATGCAGCTAGTAAATCTGTACCAGCCTTTCCTAGGAGTGTGTGTATCGGTGAAAAAATTAACTACTTAGGTGTGGGTGTGTCAGCTACTTGGAAATGGGACACAGTGTGCCAGCGTGAGTCTTGTTTGGGATCTGTAGCAACCAGAGTCCAGTCCCAGTGGAGCAAATTCCCTGTGTACTCTTGGGAAAAATTGTGTGTGATTCAGAGAGCTGCATTTCAAAATACTGTGTAAACCCATACATTTAAAAATACTGTGTAAACCCATTCCTGTTTTTAGTGACTGTGTCTCACCGGTATGAGTGGTGAGGATCTCAGGCTCCTTGATTATTGGCCTGGGGTATAGAGAGAATGTCCCAGTGACCAACATAGTCTACATAATAAAGAAAGATGGGTGGTTTGCTACTTTTAAAAAGTAAGACAGATTTGGCTGCTTTGCAGAAGAGCCTTCTCATGCTTTAGTAACACAAGGACTTTATCCAGAAAGGGCACACATTTGGTTGCTTTTCTGAACTGGTTGGTCAGTGCAGTAGGGAAACTTCGATCTTGATCAATAAGCAAGTACATTTAATGGTCAGTGAAGTTATCCAGGATACAAAGATCATGTATGTTGTTAGGGGTGACTAGAAAAATAGGCACATCAATTTTTACCTTAAGGCATTTTTGTCAAGGAATTCTGCTTGAAAGTGGTGGTTGAAATATACTTTGCAATACTGACAGTTTGAGGATAGGCACAAGAATTCTTAAACTGACAAAGGAGTAAATACTTACAAACATATCTTAAGGTATTTGGCCTAAGTGAACCATGGGATTCCGAAAGAGAGGAATTGAGTTCACCTTTGCTCTAAAAGATTTTGGAGTTGGACTAGGCTCATCATGTTTTATGTCTCTAAAGAGAATGTTTGCTTTACTGTCGACCTAGAGAAGCAACCAGTACTACTTTCACGTCATGCCTGTTATAGCTTTTATGTTGAATTTGACTACAGATAGATAGCTGGACAGGCTTTAGAGGTTTCCCTTCCCACCATCCAAAAGAAGAGGGTTTAAAAAGTGGGGGTGCTCAATCTTGGGTTTTCTTATTTTAAAAAAAATGTAGGCACAAGCTCCAGTCACATTCAGATGGGAAAACCTTAGTCAAACTTAGAATGCAGAAACTTTGCAAAGGGAAGGAGATATAGATGAACAGTAAATGGAAATACAAGCATGCTGTAGAAGAGTTGAAAGTGATGTAATCTGGGTTTAGGATAGAGACAGATGAGGAATAAAGGGATAAGTGAGAGAAGACAAGGTGGCAGACTCGAGGCAACTTGCGAGAAAGATGGTCTGTGAATTTGAATCATATGATTTTGAGAACCCCAAAACAGAAATATCTGGCTAGAAGGGCCAGGACTGAAAAGATAGAAAGGTGTATATAAAGAAATGACTGCTATGCTCCAGAATTTCTACACATAGTTATTTGCAGAAGAGGAAGATTTCTCACAAAAGTGAAGATGTAGCGAATGAGGATGGAAGAACTGGGTTATCTCAATTGAACAGGGAGGATGCTCATGACTTGGTACAACTAATAAGAGTTAATAGAGCCTGGACACTTGGCGATGATAATAGCCCTTCCCCCCACACACAGTTGACACCATAAGATGCACTTCCTTGCCAGCAAATTTGTGGAGGGGTGTGTTTAATGAGATCATAATGGGAGGCCTTTTCCCCGTTCTGGAATGCAGCAACTATTACTGTGATTCCAAATGAGGGAAAGATTCCACAGATTCTTGGCCTGTTGACCCATTTCATTCCTTAATTGTGACTACATTGCATTTACATCAGTTTGGCTACGACACTAGCAAAAATATTTCTGCTAGGTATACATATAGATCAGTGGACTTTATTGAAGGTATTCAAACAGTTGATAATATCAGCAGTCTCAACCTAATTCGGCACGATGCCAAACTGTCATGTAAACCCTTAATGTTGATCTTATTAGATGCAGAGAAAGCGTTTGGCAGTTTGCATTAGTTATGATCTACTCGGTGGGGGGGGGGTGGTTAGGATCCTGCCATGTTTGATAAGACTGCTGGATGAGGCTCTGTAATGTGGCTTTTGCTAAAATAAAAAGAGAGTTGGTTGCCTGGCTCATAGGCGTTAAGACATATGCTTCAAGACTGTCCTCCTATGGTTAATTAAACTTATTGAACATGCATCCAGATGTAACTGTGAGGAAATGATTAAGATCATTTAATTTTATATATATGTATATATATAAATATATATATATATATATATATATATATATATCTGAGATTACCATCTTCTTACACTTGACATAAATATTAAGATACAGTTAAGACTTTATTCGTTCCTTTGATACTGTGTACAGGCCATTCGTATTTTTATGTACGAGATGAAGATTTATGTTAGGATATTGATAAAGGCCTCAAAATGTTAATATAAAATGGGAAGACACCCAGAATCAGCTGGGAGAAGGTAGTTTTGCTACATCATCAGGGTGACTGGCTCATCACCAATTAAAGGGCTACTTTGAAGCGACATAGCTGAGACTAGCGTATCTTATGCAGATGGATAATGGTTCTCCAAAATATGAAGATGTTGAGTTGTTAAGAGGGCTCAAGACAGCTGTCCAATAAGATAGGTTTCTGGAGATTGACTACAAAGTAATATAAAACTAAAGTTTTGGAGTATTACTTATGCCAGGTGGTAAAGAAGCTGCTTTGCTGTAGAAATATGAGTGGCTAGATAAGAGAGAGTGCTCTCACTGTCCTTGGTCTAGGACAGGTAATCACTGTATGGCAAGGGTGGCTAGAAGTTGGTTGGAAATTGGAAAGGAACCTGTTTTTTGGGAACAGTTTATCATTCACGGCAAGGTGGTATCATGGGAGGAGACTAAGGTTGCCTTTAATCTGACATATAGTCTACTTGCCTTTATTGGATTGATTGTGGAAGGGAAAGACAGACTTGGAAAATCTAGGGATCTAGAGGAAATACCAAACCAAGTTCCTAACTGAAGCTCCTCTCTTGCATCATTGAGGAGGGTAATTACTAGGGGATACATTATATTACATGATTTTAAGAGATAAATATTTGCACTAAGACGGGTGGGAGAAGGTCCTAGCTAGACAATTCACTATAATGCAGAGGTGGGGCTCTGAAGAGCACCAAGACTAGCAACAAAGTGTAGGTGATTTAGTATTTTTGAATGAAAATGTCTTGTATAGTTCTATACCCAGTCATGGCTAGCTGTTATTTTCCCAGCAGTCCAGGGGAATGTTGGAGGTGTGAACCAGGAATAAGGGATAAAAAGAAGTATATTTTTGGGACTGTGAGTAACTCCAAGGCTTTGAGTGAACTTGTAAGTTTAGTATATTGGTTGTAGGGCGAAGGGGCACTATGCTACCAGAGGTATACTTGTGTGTTTTTTTTTAAACAGGAAACATCTATATTATTTATTTATTTTATTTATTTATTTGCAGTTGGTTTACCAGGATAGTCCATTGGGCCATTTGAACCCGTTTTCAATGGAGTCCTGGGGAGAAAAGCTCCAATAGCACTCTAGGTTACAATAGTTTAAAGATTATATTTATACAAAGGTTGCAGTTTTGAACAAGACCTTTACAATTAATACAGCAAACATTGCAAGTAATACACACTAGTGATGAGGTTGGAGTTAAAACTGACTGGCAATGGAACATTGCATTGTACAGCAGAGAGGCATTTCTTCTTAGGAACATACAGTTCATAGTTACAGTCTGATTCATTGTTTACAAAACGCATATAAGTAGCAGCAGTCTGATGCAATATTTACAACTAACATATGAGTACTGGAATAAAAGTATATGGAGAGATGAATAGAAGGGAGAAAGTTTCAAAAGAGAATAAGATTGAGAGAGAAGTGAGAAAGAGAGAAAGAAGGAATCTAAGGCCTTGAATGAGGTGAAAAAGGGGTTTGTTTTCCATAGAAAGAATGGAACAGGAGTTTGATATCATTTGTTATGTGGGGAGAGAGCAGGAGCATTCCCATTGGGATATTAGGTGTGAGTGAAGAGATTTTTTAAAAGAGTAATGGTTTGAAGTAGTACGAATGGAAGGTGGTAGGGAGTTCCAGAGACGTGCTAAACCATAAGATAGAAGATTATTGCCTGGTGGACGGGATAGTTTGTGCACTTCTATTAGATTTTGATTATTGGACCTTAGTACTCGATCAGGAAGGTACATCTTAAAGGTAGAAGAGAGTGAAGGACAGAGGGTGGGGTTAAAAATGAGCTTATGTACAAGAGTTAGTTGTGTATAGATGAGTTGATTTGGTAGTTCTAGCCATTTTAGTTTTTGGAGAGAAGGGCAGTGATGGGAGGATGACTTTTGGCTGCTAGCAAATTTGGCAATTTTGTTGTAGCAGGAGGAAAGTTGAGATTTAAGAGAGGATTGTAGGTTAGTGAGAAGAGGAGTTAGGTAGAGAAGGGAGGGGATAAGAAAGGAAGTAGAGAGAGTTACTTTAGTGGCAGGGGTAAGGTAGTTATTTTGTCGGTAGAGCATGCCTAGTTTTTGATGGGTCTTTTTGATGTTTAGTTATAAGTGGGAATGGAATTTAAGCTGGTTGTCAAATTGGACCCCAAGTAATTTGGTCTCTGATACCAGTTCCAGAGGTATATTGTTTTGGCTAGTGATAGTGAAGGAGTTAAAGTTGAATGAGGTAGTTTTAGAGGGAGTAAATACCATTAGTTTGGTTTTAGAGGCATTTAATACAAGGTGGTTTCTTTTCATCCATTGCTCAGTGGTTGAAAAAGCTTCTTGAGTAAGTTTTAGGAGTACAGGGGTAGATGTGGCAGAGCAGATGATAGTTGAATCATCTGCATATTGGATGATATTTGAGAAAGGAATAGAGTTCTGGAAATCATTTATAAATATATTAAAAAGAAGGGGACCTAATATGGATCCTTGGGGGACTCCGGTTGGGGTATTAAGAAATGAGGAGGTGGCCTTTTTCCATTTTACTGCTTGATATCGGTTAGATAAGTAGCTGGAGAACCAATTCAAGGAAGAAGGGGATAGGTTAAGTTTAGAGAGTTTAGTTAAAAGCAGGCTATGAGAAAGAGTGTCGAAGGCTTTAGAAAGGTCTAGTAGAAGGGTGGAAACAATAAGGCCAGAATCCTGGGCTTTATTAATAGTTTCAAGGAAGGAGAGAAGGGCAGTCATAGTACTATGATTTGGCCTGAATCCATGTTGTGTGGGTGTTAGAAGCTGTTTATCTAAGAGGTGTGGAAGAAGTTGTATGCATTTTTCTAAGAGTATAGAGATAGGAGACAGGATAGCAATGGGACGGAAGTTGGTAACATTATTATTGTTGCCTCCTTTATGTAATGGTATAATGAAGGCCTTTTTCCAAATTTTGGGTACTATGCATTCCTGGATTGAACGGTTAATTAGAATGCTAATGGGGTAGGTGACTGCTTCAGCGGCTAGACTAAGAAAATAAGCAGGGATATCATCTGGAGCATTGGAGCATGGCTTCAATTTATGAAGGAGTTTTTTTATAGTAAAAGTGGGAATTGGTTTTAATGAGAAGGGAGGACACTGGGAAGTGTGGGAAGTAGGGGAAGGAGATGGAGAGGGGTGAGTGATAGTAGAAGAAGGGGTAAAGGTTTGTGAGTTAGTGGGGGAGAGTGAAGGAGTGGTGGAAGAACAGGGAAGAGTAATGGTAGAGGAGAGGAGGAGGTGATGTGGAGATTGTGGAGGTATTAGAGAAAGAAGAAGTAAGTTTAGAGATAGAGTCAATGAAAAAAGTGTTAAATTGGGTTGCTAAGTCAGTGTCAGTAGCATTTGGGTCAGGGGAGGGGGTGTCTAGTTTGCCGGGGTTAAGGAGAGTGGAGATACCTTTACCGAATTTCTGAGGGTTAGTTTTGTTGTTGTTTTGTAGTGTGGAAAAAAAGTTTTGTCGGTCGGAAATGATGAGTTTTTTTACTTTATTTCGAAGTGTTTTGTATTCAAGAAGGGTGAGGGGGGACCTGTTTTTTAGGTAGAGAGCCCAGGCTTTATCTCTTTGCCTCATAATAGTTAGTGTGTTTTTAGTAAGCCAAGCGGCTGTTTTAGTTTTTATTCTCTTTGTCCTTATGGGAGCATGGTGGTCTAGAATTTTTAGGAATAAGGTGTTAAAGTGAGCAACTGCGTTGTCGAGAGGTAATGTTTTTAGACAGTTCCAGTTTATAGCTTTTAGGGAGTTTGTGAAGGACGTTGTTAAAGTTTTTTTGGTTACATACGGTAATATAGTTGTGGGAACGATATAAGGATAAATGGAGTCGGTATGTAAAGATGGGAAGATGGTCACTAAGAGGATCTGGAAGAGTACCCCTGTCAGAGAAGTATTGAGGATGTGAGACTAGAATCCAGTCCAAAATACTGCCCCTGGAGGGTTTTTTTGAGGGATGTGTTATAGAGTTAATTAGTTGTGAAAAAGTTGTAGAGGTTGATGTTGAGAGGATTTGTAGGAGATTGAATGGAAGCCCAGTTAATATTCACAGCTCCTAGGATTATTGTTTCATTACTGATGTTGGTGGAGAGCCAGGAGAAGATGTGTTCAAGGGTAGAAATATTATCCCCTGGGGGGATGTAGAGGGAAGCTATACATATGTGCTTATGTTTGTTAATTTGAAGTATTGCAAGGAGTAGTTTGGCGTTCTTAAAGGGTGGGATAGGCTTATTATAGGGAGTGACTGATAAGGAGGATGAGTATATGAGTGCTACTCCTCCCCCTTTTTTGTGGGATCTATCTTTTCTAATGATACAGTAATTTGGTGGTATAATTTCAGAGTCTTTTATGTGGGGTTTTAGCCAAGTTTCTGAGATGGATAGGATGTCAGGTTTATTATGATTTATCCAGGCATGGAGGTTTGGGATTTTATTAACTATGCTCTGAGAATTTAAAGAAGTAAGGAATATTGACTTGTTTGTGGTGGATGAGTTGGATGGGCCAGGGTTGGGATGGATGTCACCTGATAGTAGACTGCAGATCAAGTCTGAGATTGAGTTAGAGAGGTAATAGCACAGTTTGAAGTGTAGGTTGGATTCAGGTGAAATTATTAAGGGTTTGTTAGTTATTAGTGGGGTAGGAGATTTATATGAGGTAATAAGTTTGTAGGGAAAAAGTAGGATGTTTGCTATAGGATAAAGGTGGGGGGAGATTGGGGTCCAAGGATGTGGGGGAGAGAAGGAAAGATGGTTAATTACATGGGGGGAGATTGGGGTCCAAGGATGTGGGGGAGAGAAGGAAAGATGGTTAGTTACATGGAAGGAGTGTTGATGGTATGGAGTGTGGGGCTGGGTGAGGTAGTGAAGGTAGGATAGGTTGAGAAGTAAAAGTAATAGATAGGATATTTGTGAGTGTTTAGATAACATGGTGGAATAGGCTATTTAGAGGTACTATTTTTGTGTAGGGTTGGTAGTTACAAGAGAGGGATATATATATAGAGTAGGTAGTAGGCTGATAAAGGAGGGGGAGGGTTGAACAGTAAGTGAGGGATTAGTGTGGGTATGCTGGGGAGTGGTGGTGGAGAGGATGATATGGCCTAATTGGATAGGTGTGATCTGATAGATGAGGAGGGTTGGAAAATTTGAGCGGGAAAAAGGGAGTGGGTGTTACTAGTGAGGAGGAGACTAATTGGTTTGGGAAGACAGTGGGTGTGGTTATGTACTGGGGGCAGGTGGGATTTGGGGGCAGGGTAGGGGAGCGGAGTGAGCCCGCAGGGCGAACGGAGCGGGTAGAAACAAGGAGAGCAGGAGAAGAGCAGGAACAATCAGCAGATTGTGTAGTTGATGAAAGGTGAGTAGGGAAACATATAGTCAGAAGGACAGAGGTGGTAAAAATATGTGAGACAGAATAAACAGGGAAAGTTATAGTTTACAGTGAGAATCAGTAGTGAGAGAAGTAGTCAGGATTAGTGGTAAGAGACTGCCATCTAGTGGACAAATGGAGAAATGCAACTTATAACCCACCTGGGCAGTCCCTGGACTAGATAGGCTGAGGGGAAATAGGAGCTAATGTAAATCAGGGATCTGGATGTGGAGGGAGTGCAGAGATACAATAGAGTAAGGGCTTGGCTGCTGGCTATTCAGGCAGGGGAGCGCACTGAACACCTAGTTGGGCCTAAAAGCAATAAAATTCACAATTTAGCAGCAGATGTACATACTTCCTTGAGTCCTTCTGGGATAAGCTGGTTCAGTACAGATAGATTTACTTGGTTAAGCGGCAGGATGAACTGCTGGTAAAAATGGTTGGGCCAAGTGTCCACCCGGGCGTATACAAAGTGGGTAGTTCAGGGTGGGACAGGACAGCTGAAGAGCAGGAGAAAAAGTTGAGAGAGGAATTGTAGATTAGTGATATAAAAACATGTTAACTTAAATAGTCAAAGTTTACAGGTATCAAAATATAAAATGCAACAAACAATAATAAAAGTCACAGTATCACATGATTTGAAGATAAAACCTATAGGCCAGTAGTTTGTACTATCCAAGGAACGTCTGAAGAAAACAAGACAGATATGACCTTCTTTACAGTTAACTAAAAATACGTAGGTATAGTGCACATTATACAAATGCTAGATGTAGGCAGGATGTACAGCAAAATCAATAATATGCATGTGTATATAAACCCCTACGAGACTAGAATACTGCACACTAAGGTATGGACCTTCAGTTGTAGTCAGTTACAGAGGAGTACCACATAACCTGTAGAGTTAGGAAAAAATAGGTCACAATGCCATATTAGCACTCCTAGGTGGACCTTTACCCTATTATTAGTAGGAAATCCCTTACAAAAGTTATATACCTATAAAGAGTTATAGTGGAAGATATAGTGGAAGTAGGAGCAGCTAAAGCTATAAGGATCCCGCTTCTCTAATTGCTACAAAATATAAGTATTAAAAAGCCTTGGGAAGAAATTCAATTACTGTGCCTAATAATGCAATGTACCTAGCACACAGTGCCTAGAATACAATGTCCAACTCTCAGTAGAGAGTATGCTAGGAAAATAATAGGTACAATAAATCTATTACTAGCCTCTGGATGCAAACTTAGAGAGGGACAAAATGGAAAACTGAACACTTCCTATAGGCACAAGTAAACTATCATGTGTGATGTAGGCCATATTATATTTATACAAATGACAATAAACCATAGCGATACAATCTCAGTTGCAAGCACACATTCCAAACTGTGCGACACCACTGTAGCTGCAAACATTATACATCACTTTTAACATATACAGTCATTGTTAGTAAGCCATTACATAGCTCATTCAAACCCTGTCTTCTTTTGAACCTCATTCCTCCTCTGCATTTTTGATCCCACAGTTCCCCTTTTTCCCTGTGTATTTTGCTCCTATCCTGTTCTAAAGGATCCCAATTCCAGTTATTTAACTCTTGTTGCTATCTTCACTTCTTCTAGTAAAGTAGGTTTAGACTTTGATTTCCATTTTCTAGTAATTGCTTTTTTGGCAGCCATCATAATTAGACTCAGCAAGACCTTACTATTTCTAGGCATTTCTGACTGTATCGTAGCTCACAAATCGTTTCCCTAGTCGCTCCAACATGCTCCCCAGCTTCTCTGACAGAGCAGTCTGCAGAGAATCTTTAAACTTTACCAACTCATTACACTCCCAGAAAATATGTTCCCAGTTGCCTCTTTCTGTCCCGTCACACCTCCAGCATTTGCTGTCTGCCTGAGGAAAAGTTCATTGAAGTCTGCTTGGTGTGTAAAAATACCTATGTAAGCACTTCCAGGCGAAGAGTGATATTTGTTAAGCTGTTATTCTGTTTGTTGTATCTGCATCTCTCAGAAAAAACATAGTCAGTCTTCTGATGCTGGTAGCATGGTAAAAAAGCAGTAACTAAGAAATGGAAGGCTAGGTTTATTCCAAAGATGTCTGTAGTGGTGGACGTTCTGCAGTCCCTGAAGTCTTTTGAACCTGAGTGCTGTTAATTATATTGTTTCCCCAAAGGAGAGGATTAAGTGAAATTTCTAGTTGGCACCCATCTTAGAAGTTAAGTATTAATATTAGGATGCAGTATGTTTTGCAAAGACTGCATGTAGTAACTGAGGAACTGGAGTTTTAACCATTCTATGATAGTTTGTTATCTTTTGAGAAACAGCTGATATTTGAGTTTTCTCAGTGATTTTAGTCTGTAACTCATGCTAAAGTATAAGTTGTGTTGTTAGAATGTGTTGACAGTGAAGTTTTTTAGTACAAAAATAAAAAAAAAATGTGATAAGTATTTGAAAAAGAACTAAGTTTTTGTAAGCAGGTAATAGTAGATGAGATGATAAAATGAGATAAAGCTAGACAAATTTGGTTTGATTTGGTGAACTAACATTAGTTTGCTTATACAGGCCTAATGTTGGATTTGAAGGAAAATATGCGGAGGCTGTATGGTAAATTTGTTGAACCGCAAACAGATTTTGTAACTGAGGTTAAATATAGAAAAGGGTAATAGGCAGAGTATATAAACAATAGATTTAAGACAATATAATGTCAAATTAAAAACAGCATGGAGTGAACAAGATATTACAGATGAACAGTAGAGGGACTTGTGTCGCATCACCTATACATGCAACTAAATTGAGAACATTTAGAAATTTTCTTGGAAATATTTCCACAGGTATTTTTATATCCCAACAAGTCCTGAAAAACATTTTCCACAGACAAAAGGCATATGTTCAAAATGATTATTCAGAAAGAGGTGGTTCTTGGGAGTATGTTTAAGGATTTTTGCTTCATTATACAAATAATTCACTAGTATGCTAAATCTTATACTTGGATCAGAATTTAATCTCCGTATAGAAAGGGTTTTGTTGAGTTGATGTAAAGTAGCATGCATCAGGCAGTATTCATTCCCAAGAAACAAGCTCCATTCTAACAAACATACCTTCTCAATAGTAGCCTTTCCATTGCCTGTCATGGGAATCCCCACCAGCGTACCTCAAAGACATTGAACACTTTTAAGTCATTATACAGCATTCCTTTTAAAAGATTTGTTTTCTGAATTGGATTTCATTAACTGTATTAGGTATTCTTCTACATAAAAGGGGCCTTCCACGAACTCTGAACTATAGATTCATGAGTCTGAATAGTTTCATATGCAGGACTATGGAAAGAATTATCATGCCATGTCATGAACAATGAGGAAACTTATAGATACTGGACCCTATCCAGTTTTTTTTTTCTTTTCCAAAGGCAGGTCATACCTTCTTAACCTGGTGAGCTTCTTTGAGAAGGTCACTAAAACTATGGACAAGGGCAAAACAGTCTATACTGCCTACCTCGACCTGACCAAAGCCTTCAACACACAACTTCACTTGGGTATTGCAGATAAACTTAGAAAACAAAGTATAAATCCGTATGTCACCCGATGACTATCCAGATGACTAACTGATAGGACACAAGAAGTTAGGATCTCTTTTTTGGTATCTCTTTCCCTGAAGTCAAAGCAAATGTCATGGTCTCTGGCTGACCAAGTTTCCAGATGACTGCAAACAAGGTGTGGTCATTGAATCCCCTCAAGAAACAGGTACCATTTAAGAGGAACTGACATAGGCAACAGGTGGTGCCAGAGTCATGGGCTAAAACTCAATGCGAAAAAAATGCATAGGTAGTACCCTTTGAAAAGTTGGCTATCCCTGGAAGTTATCACATTAATAATACAGCCCTTAAAGTACACCCAGTGGTCAGGGGTCTGGAAATATGACTGTAACTTGACCTTAGACCAACAGGTGTCTGCTGTGGTATGAAAATCATTTTAGATTGCGCAACTTAAGTAAGGGCATGGCATCCAAATCCAAGGAGATCACTGTTTCAGTGTACTCGTACTTTATGATTGGTCTCATGAGAGCCAATGCACGTTTTGGCATGTACTTGGCCAGGCACTTGCAGCAGCTTGAGAGACAACAAAGCATCCTCACAAAAATAGTATAAGAAGTACACAAGTCCTATGAGCACCATCTCAAAACCGTATCTCTGTAGTTTATTTTATACATACTGCGGCCTAGCAGTCCATACCTTGTCTACAAGACATCCTGTTATCCCATACTAATGGATCTGTTGCACATCCGGAGAACAAATGGCATTAGAAATACTTGTTCTAAAGACCTGATATGATATGTGATATGAGGAAATGTCTGAGGGACATGTATGTGGGTCTATTTACCTGTTCTGTGGAACAGGCTTTCCATCCATGTGAAACGAAGCTCACCCCTAACCTTATTCAAATATAATTTTGACAAGTGGAGGAGAAGTTGCAAATGTACCCCTGGTTTGGCACCCATTTCCCTAATGGGTAAAGACCGCCTGTGTACAAGTGTATATCATAGCTGAAAAATTCCATGGGGTATTGAACATTTCAGCAATATTGTGTAAGCTTGGCTTGTCCTAAAATGACTGTTGGGCCACTTGTAGCCTGGCTTTTCCAACAGTGGAATAACATGATCCCCTACACATGCACCACTTTTTTGGTCAGCCCACCTGTTTAACTGCAAGTATAACCCAAGTGAATCAAAACAGCCCTGTACTTGACACTGCCCTACCATCTACTCTTCTCCCTTGTTTGGTTAGTATACAATGCAAGTATGTCTAAATGGATAGTTTCAGCTGTATTTGGGGGTGGTGGGGGAGGCAAGTTGCATCACATGTAAGGAGGACTGGGAAGGTAGTTGCCTTACTGACATATACCACATTTACTGTATATAGAAACAGTGAAATCCAATTGTGAGAGATTGTGATATTTGTGTGTATAACTTTAGTGAACTATTGATTGTCATGTTAGAATGCCCTTAATATTTGTAAATTATAAGTTCTTATAAATGTACATATATTTTTTCTCTTTGTAGTGTCAGGGCTTAGTCTTAAAAGGTCTGTTAGGATCAGCAATCTAAATGGTTAACAAATTAAGTTGTTGTTGTGTCTTTCGGCTTTTCCCGTCGCCACAGTGGAACTCAGGTTCGCTAATGACTGGTAGTTGATTTTTACGTGCCGAGTTACTATCCCTGACTCACAACCTTCAAGTAAATAAGTAAAATAACTGTGTTCTAGGCTACTTTACAGTAAAAATTCCATAGACTTGGACGAAAAACATATGTACGTAGAATTGCTACAAAAGCCTGCATTACACTCTGCCTCTGATTTCATTTAGCTTTTTTTGAACTCATCAGGAGCTTCATTACTTTGCAATTATTTTTTCTAAGTTGAGACTAAGTGTAAATCGAATATCTTGTGTTGAGCTTTTGGTTGTTCTGTGCATAATGCCATTTATGCTCTTTAATGAAGGATGTTTGATAAGCAATATGTACTTGACCTTGTTTTGCACCCTTATTAGGCTGGTATTTTCCCCTGTTGTACACTGAAGTGCAGGAGTTATCTAAAGATAAACTTTGGTTCAAATTACCATGTATTAGAGCTTGCCCTTAACTACTAGTTAATGTCAAGATAGAGTTCTGTGTATGGTTTGGTTGATGCAAAAAAATGTATGTTCAAAGATTTATTTTATGATGCACTGATACCAACAGGACCAGAGCAAGTTATAGCCTTGCCTGCTGTAATATTGTGATATGGCTCCCTATTGAAATGTAAGCACTCAAAATGCTGAAAAAAAAGACTGAAAACACAGGAGCAGAGTGAATCTCTATAGTTGCTGTTCTCCTTCAAACGTCTTTTTTGTAAGGGGAGGGGAAGCCCCCCAGCAGCTCCAAACTTGTGTATACCACCTCTGAGATCACTATACCTTGGAGAAGAGGGAATATTCTGAGGAATTGCATCTCAGATGTAGTATATATATAAGCCTGTTCTTTCAGCCATTCAGTCTCCACATTTCAGGACTCAGACTAGCAGTTCCCAACATTTCAAATGGCTACCTTGTGACATTGCCTTAGAAAGCATAAACTCTTAAAATTAAATCCATTTGTTAGTCATTGAATTGGAGCTTTTTCATCTTACAGATGAGCACCGTCAGACTTAAACAATGTTTTGTGCAGTTCATTTACATGTAAATAAACTCTGGAATAGAAGAGTTGTACTTAAATAATACTAACTGTATGATGTTAATCTACAGCTAGATTACATTATTTACTAGGGATGATGATTATGGGGAACGAGGAAAGTTGCATATCCCCGAGCTTCATGCAGCCTAAGTTTTTGAGGCATTGCTGGTTACAAATTCTAATTTGGAAGTTGATAAGTGTATGTGTTAGAACACTGTTAGTTGCCATGAAGGTTGTGTTTAAGTGGAATCTCAACGTTGTTAATTCCTTGTTAGGGTCATTTTGTACTGCCATTTATGCACTAAGTTTGATGTGCAGTGTAGAACTATCAAGTAAACAAATCCAATAAAAAAGAAGATAATGGATGTGGGATCATTTGCATAAGTGGTTGGTACAGACCCTATCAGGCAGACTGAAAGTGGGAGACTAAATGTATGGACATAAATCAATTGAATGAAGTCAAAGTTAGCTAGACTTGGCAGTTACATATAGAAAATAAATATATTTTGTGTGTGTGTGTGTATATATATATATTTATATATATATATATATATATGTGTGTGTGTGTGTGTATGTATGTATGTATATATATATATATATATATATATATATATATATATATATATAAAATTGGTGTTTTGCCTTTGTCCATTAGACTGCTGTTTCCTCTTTCATTGTGCTTTTTAATTTCCCAACTTCCAACTGAGTAAGGCTTTAGGTTTTATGTAGGTTTTTATAAATGCAGGGTCTTGTTAGTGATTCTTGAGGTATTGATATCTTTTGTACTTGTCACTTCACTTTTTAAATTTTTTTGTGGAGTAAATAGTAAGGATTATGTTAGCATTTCTTAATTTTTTGTCGTCTTTTAAGAAATGTTATGTAAAATCAGATCTGTTATTTCTGGTATTTATTTGTAGGGTCATGTGGGTGATTGTAGTTTCAGAGAATCCAAAAACAGCAAGTGCTGTCTGAAAATAATCTTGCTGAGAGTGTAATATAGCAATAACCCACGCCTGGGTGTTGGTAATGCTGGATTTACCCACGGTTGGCGTGGTTTGGTCATGAGGGCGAAGCTATTATCCAATGACATTATTTAATAAAAAAAAATAATTACTTTTCTTAAATAATGGCATTGTATACTGTCTCCTTGCTGCCCTTCCGCAGCTGTCTGGTATTCTGCGGCAGTTCTGATGTAGTGCGCATGCGTATTGCCTACGCATTACATCAGAGCTGTGGGCAAAAGCAACGGAGAAAGCAAGATCTCCGTTGCATTTTACTGTTTCGCTATGTTAAATGGGTTTAACATAGCGAGACAGCTTTAAAAAAAGCAACGGAGAATCTCCGTTGCTTATTTTAAACCTGTCTCGCTATGTTAAACGCCTTTAACATAGCGAGACAGTGTTTTAAAAAAGACTTATACTAATGGAAATAGTCCGGGCGACCGGACCTTTTTCCATTAGTATAAGTCAATTTACAATGTGCACGCTGACCAATCAGCGTGCACGTTTTGGAATATTAATGGTGTTCATGGTATAATGTGCTTGTTTTATCCATTGTTGAGAGAACTTAGAGTTGATGTATACAAGTCGGGAGGGTGGATGCTTGTAATATTCACCAGAGGTACTTTTGGTGAATGGTTTTCAGTTGGTTTCTATTTGCTGAAATTACTATCCGCAACTGAACATAAATCTGTATGCATCTGTATTTTGTGTATGCAGTTTTTGAAAGTTTTAGTGAGTGAAGCAAGTATTGTTGATTTAGAGGAATTTTACAATGTTTTCATGATCACAAATGATTTATTCATTTTTTAACCAGGTAAATGTACAAGGCACAAGCCTCGTTTCTTGGGTTAACTAACAACACAACTGGCCTTAGCAATAGACAGTCTACCTAGGGTGCTGTTAAGAAAGTAGCTGTTTTGATGTTTATTTTAGGTAAACAATCACAACAGCACTGTTTATTTAATTAAAAAAAATAAATAACTGGACAGCCTTTTTTTCTGGGAGAGGTGCTATATACTCACTCAATTTGTGAGTTTTCTGTTCATCCTTCAAGTATCAGAAAATAAATCTGATTTGTCTCTAGGTTGTGAGTGAGATAGCAAGGAGGAGAAAGGCCATACATTTTAAAATGTGAAAATTAATGTGAAAGACACAGTAGAGAATCATAATCAGCAGTAGGGTTGAGGTAGGTATATTTTTCAATCCTGGCAGACAGGCAGATAGGGGCAGTGGATGGCTTTGCAGGGTTGATGGACTACTTTACAGCAGTTGGCTACAATCGTGTGTGTGTGTGTGTGTGTGTGTGTGTGTGTGTGTGTGTGTGTGTGTGTAGTTGAAATACTTTACTATGGCCATTATTTTATTACAATAAGGCATTTGAGATATGTAGTTGACAGCGGCTATAATTGCTTACTACAGTGGCTGTAATATTTGGGGGGGGGGGTCTCTGTGGATGAAAATGATCCTGCTGTCTTTTAGTCATTATTCTCACTTTGATGTGATTTGCATGAAATAAGTTGGAGTAATTCACTTAGTGAATAAAATTGAAACGCATTACTGTTGTAGCAAAATCAGTAATCTGAACAGTGTACACTCCGCAAAGAGTCTATAACCGTTGTGTACAGGGAATTGCCTGTAGATAAAAGTAACTGTCCCTTTTGTCATTAGTTCAGTTTAAATAGTTTAGATTTTGCAAGACTGGTAAGCAGTGAATGATCTGGCTTTGAAGGCGTACTGTCAATGTATTGCATCTGAAATCAGTATGTAAAATGACCATTGCTATGGCTTATGTTTGTGCATGTACATGCGCGTAGGTATGTCTGTTGGGGGGGGTCCTTGCACTATAGTGAAGAGTACAAAGTTGGCCATACCTTCCCTCATTTTACATCACAGTCAGACATTAGTGTTATACCCAGAAATTGGCCATCTTTGGTATTGGCAGGATTTGTTTGAAAGCAACTTATCACATTGATGAGGTAGTGAGTAGTAATGCCATCCCAACATTGTTTGTCTGGTAGAGTTCTTGGCTGTGGCCCCTTTGTGGAGTCGGCATATTCTCCATTTCTCTATATGAGTTTTATTTAGGTGTTCTGCTTTCCTCCAGTGCCTCCCAAAGACATGTTGAAGATCAGAGGGCATTCTTCCAGTTTGCCCATGTAGGCAGTGTGTGTGTGTACGCGCAAACATGTACATATTGTGTAGACGAGACACATCAGGAACAGTGTGTGTTTATGAAGAAGCATCACTGCATCTTTTGCAAGACCTGCCTTGGGCAGCTTCTGTGTGTGTAATTAAAAATAGCAGACTCTTACCTGTGGGTATACACACTATTGGCAGGTACATAGGTACATGCATACATAATGTTTCAGGATAGCACTACAAAAAAGAACAGTTAAGTAGTTGTCTTTCCAGCAAGAGACACAGTGCATCATAGTACATCTAGACTGTGAGCTTGAGGTGAGTGGGAATTTAACAGCTCCCACACCCCTGACAGTGTTTGTGGATTTTGATGTAACCTTAGTAGGGTCATCTGCTTTAGACCCCAACTAGACTATTACCAGCCCTCCTCAAAGCTGTGCACAGAAGGTGTCTATAGCCTCAGTGGGCTGGGGAACAGTGTGGTCATTTCTTCACTTTATCTCTGTGTCATACCTCAGATGTTTCTGCTGAAGGTCACTATAGCTTATCTTGGGGTAGTGTGCACTCTATGAGCAAAATTTGGAAGGCATTACTGTGATCATTTTTCCACTTTCTCACAATCAAATGTCAGACTTGTGTATTCAAATATGACATTTGTGAGAATGTCAGACTTGTGTATACAAGTGGCTGCCTTTAGGAGGGTAGGGGTAAGGAGGCATGCTGTGTACATGCATATGACAGTAGCAAGTTGAAATCTTTTTTCTCTGACATTATTTCTATAACTTAATTCCATAAAAGGGTAGCACATAAGGCAGTTGCTTTTCGGGGATGGGGTAAAGAAGCATTCTGGATAATATGCATATTTGTATGACAGCAGTAACCTAATGTATAATAATGTTTTGATCATGTGTTCTTTTAAGTTAGTGTAACTCCAGTGGGGACACAATTTTCTATATAGTGTGTGGTGGTGTGTGTGTATTTTTGGCAGGGTTGAGAAGATGTATACCTGTACACATACATGCATTCATATGTCTTTTTCTTTATATGCAGATTTATTTTGTTTTGTTTTGGCAGGGTTGGGAGACTGGTACCATTCACAGTTATGCTTTATGCATCTTCATAAACTGTTGTCCTCTGGGTTTATTAGGCACTACTATTTTGTCAGCTTTGAACATTAATCTATGTATACAACTTCCCTTGAAAGAGAAATAAGAATGACATTCTTACCTTTGTCATGATTTTTGCTCAGTTTAGGGCTCCTTTTTAACTATGGGCTGCTTTGCCCATGAGCTCTGTCTAGTTTGTGGAAAATGAGGAAATCAAACCCTGGACTACAGAATGAAGTATATTAGCATCCCCTGCTCTAACTTGACATAAAATGCCAAATGTGAGAAGACAATGTACCAGGAATGTAGGTAAAATGTCTGTATAGCATATCAAATGTTTTTTGTTTGTTGGAAAACATCTCTGAAATGTAGCTCAGAACACTGAGAACCCAGTGGCTTCTAGGTTTCCCCAGGTTTAAGTTATTTCTACCTCATGTACTACAATGCAATGTTGGCCAGGCAGGATGTTTTGAAAGGATGAAGGGAAGAAGTTGAAGAGCAAGACAGAATGAAAAAAGAAAAAAAACAAGAAAAAAAGTAATCCGGATGCTGCAGAGAGGCTGGGTGAGGGTAATGTATGGGGCAAAACCAGTGGATAATGTGGATGGGAGGGGTGCAGTGATGTCCTCTGCATAGGGCTCCTTCGTAACTATGGGTTGCTTTGCATTTGAGCTGTGTTTGGTTTGTGGAAACTAAAGAAATGAAACCCTTGACTACAAGATGTAGTATGTTAGCATCTCACAGCTTTAATCTCCAGCTCTACCTTATGGAAAATGCTAAATGTAGTACGGTGCACCGGTTAACATTGCCTGACAACAAGAGGTTCTCTGGTTTGATTCTCGGCTAGGGTGCTTTCTGTGCAGAGTCTGCATGTCCTCCCTGCTTTCGTGTGTGTTTTCTACGGGTACTCCAGTTTCCTTCCTCATTCCAAAGATGTACGTCTGGAGCATTTCTCCCTGGGCCTCTGCTGAAAATAGGCTGTCGTAGTTGGACTTTCCCAGTCAACAAATGTTAAATAAACAAAGATAATTCAGGAGGACTGTAGGTAAAATAATGTCTATATAGCTTACCATATGTTTTTATTAGCATACTTTTCTGGGAGTCTGCCTGAAAGATAAAGATGTATATAAAAATTCAGAACTTTTACATCCGGGAAGGAGTGCACGTATTCATGCAGCATTGAAAAGTTTCTGAAGATCTTTTGCAAGAATTTTTCTTTACGTAGTAATTTTTGTAGTTTGCTAACCAGCTCCACATCACTGAATTCCTTTTATACAGACATTTTACACTTATTCATTGTAAAAACATGTAGTATTTTGTTTTTTCACTTGAATTGTATTTGCTGAAATGAATGAATTTCTTCTTTTAGATCCTGAGAGAGCAGTATCTTGGATACCGTAAGGCCTTTCTTGGAGATTCTGTTGATGTATTTGAGGCAAGACGATCAGAGAGCAAGAAATGGCAAAGTGCTCCTCGTATCACCACAGGGCCCACTCCTTTCAACAGTATACCTAATGCAGCAGCTGTTGCCATGGCTGCCACTCTTACACAGCAGCAACAGTCTTCTACAGGTCTGAATACATTCACATTATAGTTGAACTGTATTGTAATAAGAACTTATTGGGTAGACATTTAAAATGTTATAATTTAAAAAGATTTAATTGTATTCTTGTATATGGTGATTTAATTGACTTGGCTTAACATTATAGTACATTGAACAACATTTTAAGCACTTGATATATAGCATGCACATTGCAAAGGGGAGACTTTGTAAAAGTAATTGAGTTGTTTGGGTTGTGTAAATTGTCCTTTCATACTTTTGCTACTTTACTTGTAGTAGTCTTATGCATTTCACTCCACCTTTACTGATGGAGGTACGAGTGGACATGCAGCTGTACATATGTACATGAATAATAAGTTTTGTAAAAATGTAACTTGTTTTCGGAGCTTTTCTCCTCTGGTTTCCACTGAAAATGGGCTCTTGGCTCAGTTGGACCAAGCCTGTTAAATGACAAAATATTGCTCGCTGCATTGCGGGTGATGTGTTCACCTGAGACATATTGCTTTGTTGTATCTTATGAGAGGAAAATATGCTGTTTGCCAGTGCAGTGTTTTGTAAATTATCTATGAAAATTGCAGTTAAAAAAGCCAGCATTTCGCTGATTTTTGCTTACGGAGAAAATGATTCCTGGTTTCCAGCAAGAGCACTTAAGCATTGTAATTGAGAAATTGTGCCAATGTGTACGGTGTCCAACATGTGCATGGACAGTTCAGTTGCTCAGCTTGGCAGTGCAGTTTACTTTTCCATGTTGGCGGCTGATATTAAAATAATTGAATGGCAGAGTGATGCATATGGAGTTCTGAATCCTGAAAAGATTATGCTACATTTGTGGAGTAGTTCTTGTGGTGGACATAAGATGAAGTTTCCTTGTTATGATGGCGATTTTATGCCTGGTAGACTGTTAATAGCACTTTTAGGCACTAAATGAGAGATGTATAGGACTGAAAGAAAATAAAAATGAATTTTCCATTAATCAGTTTTCCTTTGCTGTTTGACTCAGTGTTATGAATTATGCAAGTCTTAAATACTTGGTCATATGGATGGTATACTGATGTAGGAGGAACAGAGTTTAACTAGCACAAGAGTAGCTTGTAAAAATGTAGTAATTTGTGTTCAGACAGCTGTAAAGGCAAAAGAGAAGTTACATCTGACAGACGTTCTCTGCCGTTTGCCTAAATCATTGTGCATCTTGAGTTTTTGTTATAAATTTCCTTTGATTAAAGGAAAGCATTTTTGTGTCATTGTGGCTGTTTGGCTGAGCAAAGACCTAATCCAGTATTCTGACTCAGGAATATGTTGTGAAGCATTGGCATTAATGTTATTCTGCCCAGTTATCTACATACGATTGAGGGAGAAACTCCTAGTCTGCCTCCTTAACAGGAAGTTGGGGGCAGTTGAAAGTCCATCCTGCAGTGCTCTTTTGGATAGTGTCACATGCAATCACATGTGTGGTGGAGCAATGTCAAAAGTTCTGAGAAATGCCAGCTAATCAATTGTCAAGCCCTCCTAATTTTTATAAAGGGCCTTTTCTCTGTCCTACATTTGGTAGACATTTCATTGATTGATGAAGGTTTATTGTCTGTCTGTCATAGGTAGCCAGTGAGAGTCTTGGAGTAGGTGCACTCTACCTACCACCTTGGATCTTCAGGATTTTATCCCAGAGTGTATGATGCCACCCCCCTCCCCGACGTGCAGCAAAATACTTCGAGTTACTTTAGCACTTCAGTGGCTGGAGTTGCATGTGTAGACTTCTTCCCTGGTTTCCTGCAAACCCAGCAGGATCCATCAGCCATAGTGAAGTTGAGTCCACTAGGTTTTCCAGTAATATGGCTGCAAATTTCAGGTTTTTGACTTCAAGCAGATGTTTGATGCCTGTGAGACTTAGGATCTCATCATTAGGGAAATGACCTGACACCAGCAAAATAAAAGCCTCTTGTGTCCTTGCAGTACTAGTAGCAGAGTCCATTATCTTCCAGACAGTTTAGAACAGTGACTCTTCTCCTCCCTAGAGCTACCTGTCCAGTTTACCATGTGACCTTTTTTGCAGGGAATCCACGATGGTCTTGGAGTCTTGTATGGTAGGCTGGTTGTCAGTATTCCTTTCTCCTAGAAGTAGGGGTAGAAGCCTGTGGATCTTGATCAGGGATGGGTATGTATGCAAACCAGAAGCCCTTGGACCCTGCTTCTTTTGCTCTCAAAAAGAGCATGCTCTTTTAACTCCTCTGTCATTCAGATTAGGGAAGTGGGTCACATCCAGACGTGTAATGCCTTTGGACTGACTCAGCTATATGTCATAGTGCCCATAAAGTATAGCACTTTGCCATCTTGCTGCCAGACAGTTTTAAGCCTTTTGCTTGACATCCTTCTTTACCACTCTAGAGCATAGAGCCCTCAGCTGTTGATCTCACCTGCCCGTGTACTAATCTTACTTAATGGGCCAGGTCTTGGAAAACCTTTCATCTCATTCTGAGTCAGAGTTCATTGGTAAAGTGTACATGTGTATTTTTCCCACAGTGGACTTGCATGCTACCGGCTGTATTTCTGCTAAAACTGCTGCTACAGGTTCACACACATGCCTTTAGCAGATCTCTGGCTTAGCCTGTCATGTATTGAAGAAGAGTTCAGGCAGACCATTTTCATGGCCTTTTCACTGAGTTGGCTTTATATGGTCAGCTTTCTCAGGACCTGGTAGATGGTTTCCTGATGCAAAAGCAAGACTTCTGCATTGTGTTGGAGGACCTCTGTTGTCATCCTTCACCTCATCAAGGCCAAAACAGCTTCCCCAATAAGAAACATCTTCCTTATAAATCAAGGAAGCCCCTTAAGCTTCACGTGGCCGGTCTTCTTCCAATGCTGACAAAGGGGATAACTCAGTAGGTTCAGTAGTTGTAGTCCTGATTAAAGGCAAGGCCTGCACAGTATAGGGAAAGTCTGTTTTGCAGGTTGCCCCTGTTTTGAAAGGCATTATAAGGGACCAAATAAGGCGATCATAAGAGAATAAGATGTGTTCGTTTGGTACCATCTCCAGAGTGCACTGTCTAGTTTTCACATAGGACATCTCAGACTTCATAGGACTTGGGACAGACAACTGGTAAACAGCATATCAGTCAGAAGGAGGATTCAGTTTTCTTTGCCTTGAAGACCTTTGGGGCAAGCTGATTCCAGGAACTCTTCAAATTCGGGCAGACAATATCATTTAGGTGATACATAAACAAGGAGGGGGCAGTCTTATCCCCAGTGCAGACTGGCTATGAATATCTGGATGTTGGCACAGCAGCTTAGATTAACAGCCGTACCATCTTGCCTTCTGGGTCAGGGTAATCTCTTAGTAGACTCAGAGCCAGGCCCTCCTGTACCCCAACAAATGTATACCGAAAAGGGCAATCTTTCTGGATCTCCGTCATCTGTGGGGAGTCCCGGACATAGATCTTTGTATCTTCAGGGAACTAACAGTTGAATAAGTTCTGCTCCATACCCGGCAAACGGGAACAGTGAGAGGACGCTTTCTCCTTCAAACGTACAGACCTTATTGTATGCCTTTCTAATGATACCCCTTGTCCCCAGGGTGCTCATAAAAGAGGAGTCAGACATGCTCAAAATGATTCTAATTGCATCTTTCTGGTCCAGGAAACACAGGGTATCCTTCCATTTCACTGTTGCAGTATTCATTATAGTAGGATCCTCTACAAAGTGGCAATCCAACATCCAGCCAGTATACCAGCCTTTAGGTTGCTTGAAAGTACGTCATGCATCACACACATGCTCCTAGTCTAGCACAGGGCATAAAGGTCATGTCTGGGCATACCATCCTCGAAACTTCCTTGCCACCACTCCGAACGCCATCTCTTGATATTCAGTCTGAACTCCCATTCTGTTGATGGTTCACCAACCTGTTTCATGTAAGTGCCCCGTTGGGTTTTTTTATTCTTATCTTTTTCTTTTGAGTTATTTGTGGGGTTTCATGTCATCCAAGAAGGGTAAATTCCAGTGTGAGAGAGAGATTCCCCATAAAGACTGTCACAAGCAGCGCTTATTTTGTCTCTGTGCTTCCCACAACCATACGTCCTGTTTAGTTTGTCAACCCTTTGTTCCTAAGACACTCTATAGTCAGCTCTCTTCTTTGTCCTTGTATTTGGAAAATAGACATCTTAAGGTTTTAGATAAAGACCCAGTGAAACTAACTTCCCTGTCCAAAGGGCAGCCATCAGTGAAGAAATAGGCAAAGAAAGCTAGGCTGGTTTCTTCTGCTGTGCAGCCCATGCTGGGCATCTCTCCTAAGGCAAGTGAAAGCCTGGAGGATCGCTCAACTCCACAGTTGAATTCTGCTGCTGCTACCATTTCATAGACCGGTGTGGATTCTACATTACGCACGTCCTTGGAGACCTTGCAGATGTCCTCTTCAGATGTTCAAGGGGAACCGCAGCTGATTATTTCCGAAGGACCTAGGGGTGTTCCTTAGATTTTGATCAGGGAAGTCCCGACTACTATCACTGAATGCCATCCAAGGTCTGAGCCTTCTAAGTTTTATAAGGCGGATGTCCCCTTGAAGAAAAAGCAGAAGACTAAGCATATTTCTCCAGCTTCTAAGGACCCACATAGTGAATGGCTGAATTTCACTCATGGGTTGTTTAATGCTTTGGCTTTGAAACCTTCTCATAGAGTTTCTGTTCGGACTCCCCCTTGCTCCTCTACTCCCCTTAAAAGACACAGGGAACAGGATTCCTCTGAGGAGGAGGTGGATTCAGATGAGGGATCCCTTGCTTAATCATCTCTTATTCCCTTTTCTTTAGACTTTGGGTCTGAGGAAGAGAAATATACTAGTCTCCACAATCCTTTTGAGGAAATTTTTTCTGGGGACACGATCTCCAGAATGATGGGGTTTTGTAAATGGTATTGTACTAAAGTTTCTGAGGTACAGAAGTGGTATTACGAGCTCCTGCAGATGGACTCGCCTACACCTTTTTTTTGTTCCTCCTGTTTTGGCTGCTTTGTTGGATGCCTCTTCTGATGCTTCTGAGGCTCCTGATTCCCAAACCCCTGCCCCTAAGGAATCCAATAGGTTTTATAGGGTAACCAGCGCTATCTTCTCTTAACAACAAATTGAGAGGAAACGCATAGCCACAGTAAAACAGCAAGGTTTATTGAAGTACTCACAATACAACACTGTACAAATCCAAACTAAAAACGGTTTAGCGCTTTCACCTAACTAATAGGCTTCATCAGAACCAAAGGACATTTGCTGTTGACAATTTAAATAACTTTTTTGGCGCGAATAAAAAATCTCTACTGCTGATTTAAAGCTATATTCACCACATATACCCATACTACAAATAAAGGTAAATATAAAGGTAAATAACACTAATTAGATCGTTGTTTGACTGTAAAACAAAAATATATCTATAACTAGTCTACTGTGTAAACAATTTGTATAATATAAATATAAAATTATTTTAAACAATGTATATGATATGACATTTGTGTGCAAAGTGTTATTGTCCTGTGTTAGCTTTTAAATCACAAACATACAAAATCACTATTTTATACAAACATTCCATCACCTCTTATTAATCAGAAATAATAGTAACATATGGTATGTTCAAATTGTGTAAACTTTTCTGAATTGTTATAAGTAGTAATTTTAAAAACAGTAAATATTAATTAAGATATTGTTCTGTAAATGTCTAAAAATTCTTGTAAAATAAAAATTCTATACAAATTCTATCCAATAATAGATATATCGTGATTCAATAATATATACTGTAAAACTAACTAAGAATTTTGTTTCTAAATGATTAATTGTCCATATGACAAATAAATAATCCTTACACAATTGATTGCAATTGTAAAATAACTGTTTCAAATAAAATAAAATAATTGTTCAACCTTTGCTCATTTTAAATAAATACTTCCTAAAAAATATTTCATAAAAATGTTTCATATTAACTTACTTTATAAAAACATTTGTTAAAAACTGTGGTACTATGTCTTATAAGTGGAATAATTTTATCCTTTTGTGATAAATAATTGTCTATTATCTAGTTAGTAAGGGTTTCACCGCAATAGTGTCATTCAATCCAGGTTCTGTGGCTGAATCTGTAAATAGTTGCCACCATATTTCCCTATAACTTAACCTTTCTTTTGTATTACCCCCCCTCTCATTGTGTTTAATATGTTCTACTATTCCAAATTTAAAACTGTGGTTGTCACCTTCCTTGTCCACATGTCTGTAGAGGGCATTGTTCTTGTCTTTTTTTCTAATACAGTAGGTATGATCGTAAATCCTCTTTTTCAATGCCCTCTCCGTTTTTCCTATGTAATATGCTGTGCATGTTTGACATTTGGCCAAATATATAACATATGATGAATTACAATTTCCATTGGCTAACCTAACTATTGTATTGTTGATGTTACTCAAATTTATTTCCGACTGCCCCATAATAAACTTACATTGTTTACAGTTTCCACATTTTTTAGTATATGATGGACTTTGTTGGTCACCCTTTTTGTTTGAATTCTCTTTCCCAAATTCAAGAATTTTCTTCAAATTGTGGGTCATTTTGTAAACAATAAGTGGCTTATCTCCTAACAATTTACTTAATTCCGGATTAACTCTGAAAATTGTCCAATGTTTTACCAAAATTTCCTTGATTATATTAACGTAAGGTGTGTACGGGAGTATACAAGCCTTCTGATATTTATCTACCCCAAAACCTTCATTGACATATTGTATTGGGTCACACACCCCTAAAATAGATAAATATTCTGAATCTAACTTTGAGATAACATATTTTTTGACATCAATTAACATCTTCCTGTTGTACTTCCTCTCTATAAACATGTTAGTTATATTTTCTATCTCATCTAACAATTTGTCCTTTCTAGATGTCATCCTGGCCGCTCTAATAATCTGGCCTTTAAAAATGTTACGTAACATCTTTCTGGTGTGGTTGCTGTTGTAATGTAGGTAGTCATTTGAGAAGGTATTCTTCCTATGTATATTTGATTTGAAACCCCTGTCATCATGTGAAACAAATGTATCAAGATAGGCTATACCATTGATACTAATAGAATGTGTAAATTTTAAAAAATCACTACTCTCATTGATAAAACTAATAAATTTGTTCAATTCTTCCTCGTTACCTTTCCATAGTATATAGATGTTGTCTAAAAACCTTGTGTAGTGACTGACATGAGAAAAAAATTGACTTTTAAATAGTACTTCTTCCCAATTGAGCATAACTAAATTGGCGAATATGGGAGCACTCGCTGAACCCATTGCCACTCCCCTTTTCTGTTTAAAATACTCACCCTCAAATAATATGTAGTTGTGTTCAAGTACTAATATCATGCATTCCATAATCAGACATATTTTGTCCCAATCGAGGTTTGAATGTTTTCTAATGCTTTCACAAAACATATCCAATCCTTGTCTGTTAGGAATGCATGAAAACAAATCAATGACATCTATAGTCACATAGAAAATTTTATCTGAATCCAAACTGGTGGGATATTTTCTAAGGAAGTCCCAAGAATCTTTCAATAAGTGAGGAATATTTTGGTATATGTCCTTTAACCAGATATCTATTGCTTTGCCTAAAGGGAAGGTCTTAGCCCTATTACCTGAAATAATAGGTCTAAAGGGAGGATTGTCAATACTCTTATGTATTTTAGGAATCCCCACCAAAACAGCTGCCATAGGATGTTGTACTTTCAAATAGTTGTAAACATTGTTGCTAATACGGTTGTCAATCCAAACTTCCTCTATATAAGAGTTGATTCTCTGGTAAGCTATGTTAATTTCGTTCAGAGATATCGGTTCATAATTGCCTGACTCCATAAGAAGCTGATTTAACTTGACACTGTATTCCATTTGGTCAAATAACACTATTCCCCCTCCCTTATCAGGTTTCATGATGCAAATATTCTGGTTGCTCCTTAGATTCCTTAATTCGTCACTTTCTTCCTTAGTTAAATTATTTATCACTTTGATTTTTTTCCTGTTATTGGCAAATTCATATAAATCTTTGTGTACCTGTTTTTCAAAAATTTCCACCATAGGATTCATATAAGGTATAAAAGTGCTCTTGTTTTTTAATATTGTTTCACTTTTATCGACACCTATATCTAATCTATTGTCCTTGTTTTGAAACATAATTGGCAAATTTAATTTACGTGTATATAATTTTGTTTCAACCAAGTGATCCACCAATTCAAATTTAGGTGTTGGTATAAATTTCATTCCTTTGGATAGTAGTTTAAAGTGTACATCTTCCACTTGTAAATTGGTGTAACTATATATCTTAAAGTTGTCCAGACTATACACTACCCCATCCTTCTTTATATTATTTCTTATGTTGCTATTGTTTGTATTGTACTTCACATTAGTACTTGAACACAACTACATATTATTTGAGGGTGAGTATTTTAAACAGAAAAGGGGAGTGGCAATGGGTTCAGCGAGTGCTCCCATATTCGCCAATTTAGTTATGCTCAATTGGGAAGAAGAAGTACTATTTAAAAGTCAATTTTTTTCTCATGTCAGTCACTACACAAGGTTTTCAGACGACATCTATATACTATGGAAAGGTAACGAGGAAGAATTGAACAAATTTATTAGTTTTATCAATGAGAGTAGTGATTTTTTAAAATTTACACATTCTATTAGTATCAATGGTATAGCCTATCTTGATACATTTGTTTCACATGATGACAGGGGTTTCAAATCAAATATACATAGGAAGAATACCTTCTCAAATGACTACCTACATTACAACAGCAACCACACCAGAAAGATGTTACGTAACATTTTTAAAGGCCAGATTATTAGAGCGGCCAGGATGACATCTAGAAAGGACGAATTGTTAGATGAGATAGAAAATATAACTAACATGTTTATAGAGAGGAAGTACAACAGGAAGATGTTAATTGATGTCAAAAAATATGTTATCTCAAAGTTAGATTCAGAATATTTATCTATTTTAGGGGTGTGTGACCCAATACAATATGTCAATGAAGGTTTTGGGGTAGATAAATATCAGAAGGCTTGTATACTCCCGTACACACCTTATGTTAATATAATCAAGGAAATTTTGGTAAAACATTGGACAATTTTCAGAGTTAATCCGGAATTAAGTAAATTGTTAGGAGATAAGCCACTTATTGTTTACAAAATGACCCACAATTTGAAGAAAATTCTTGAATTTGGGAAAGAGAATTCAAACAAAAAGGGTGACCAACAAAGTCCATCATATACTAAAAAATGTGGAAACTGTAAACAATGTAAGTTTATTATGGGGCAGTCGGAAATAAATTTGAGTAACATCAACAATACAATAGTTAGGTTAGCCAATGGAAATTGTAATTCATCATATGTTATATATTTGGCCAAATGTCAAACATGCACAGCATATTACATAGGAAAACGGAGAGGGCATTGAAAAAGAGGATTTACGATCATACCTACTGTATTAGAAAAAAAGACAAGAACAATGCCCTCTACAGACATGTGGACAAGGAAGGTGACAACCACAGTTTTAAATTTGGAATAGTAGAACATATTAAACACAATGAGAGGGGGGGTAATACAAAAGAAAGGTTAAGTTATAGGGAAATATGGTGGCAACTATTTACAGATTCAGCCACAGAACCTGGATTGAATGACACTATTGCGGTGAAACCCTTACTAACTAGATAATAGACAATTATTTATCACAAAAGGATAAAATTATTCCACTTATAAGACATAGTACCACAGTTTTTAACAAATGTTTTATAAAGTAAGTTAATATGAAACATTTTTATGAAATATTTTTTAGGAAGTATTTATTTAAAATGAGCAAAGGTTGAACAATTATTTTATTTTATTTGAAACAGTTATTTTACAATTGCAATCAATTGTGTAAGGATTATTTATTTGTCATATGGACAATTAATCATTTAGAAACAAAATTCTTAGTTAGTTTTACAGTATATATTATTGAATCACGATATATCTATTATTGGATAGAATTTGTATAGAATTTTTATTTTACAAGAATTTTTAGGCATTTACAGAACAATATCTTAATTAATATTTACTGTTTTTAAAATTACTACTTATAACAATTCAGAAATGTTTACACAATTTGAACATACCATATGTTACTATTATTTCTGATTAATAAGAGGTGATGGAATGTTTGTATAAAATAGTGATTTTGTATGTTTGTGATTTAAAAGCTAACACAGGACAAGAACACTTTGCACGCAAATGTCATATCATATACTTTGTTTAAAAGAATTTTATATTTATATTATACAAATTGTTTACACAGTAGACTAGTTATAGATATATTTTTGTTTTACAGTCAAACAATGATCTAATTAGTGTTATTTACCTTTATATTTACCTTTATTTGTAGTATGGGTATATGTGGCGAATATAGCTTTAAATCAGCAGTACAGATTTTTTATTCGCGCCAAAAAAGTTATTCAAATTGTCAACAGCAAATGTCCTTTGGTTCTGATGAAGCCTATTAGTTAGGTGAAAGCGCTAAACCGTTTTTAGTTTGGATTTGTACAGTGTTGTATTGTGAGTACTTCAATAAACCTTGCTGTTTTACTGTGGCTATGCGTTTCCTCTTAATCTGTTGTTAAGAGAAGATAGCGCTGGTTACTTTTTAAGTAGTTTCTCTTTCGCAACTTTTTTTTCGGTAGGTTTTATAGGGTGCTTGAGGTCTGTAAATTTTTCTATAGGTGTCCTCCTGCTTGACCCTTCTGTGGTGTCTGCCTTCTGACAAGCCATCTCAGTTGCTGCCTTCTCCTAATTTACTTCCTTCTGATAAAGATAGCAGAACTATGGAAAGGCTGGGTAAGAAGCATTATAACTTCGCTTTCTTAGCTTTTAGGGCTGTCAGTGATCAGACCCATATGTCCAGGTACATGTTGGCTCTTCTTTCCAAGTCCTGTTCAGTAATTTCTGATCTCCCAGACTCTGGGAAGACTTCTGCTCTTTCGTTGTTGGGGGCTTCTTCCCTGGTGCCTCGTCATTCTGTTAAGTGTAGTTATGATGTAGCAGATGTTTCTTCTAGGACCACTACTTTTGGGTCTGTGATGCAGATATTCCTGGCTTCAGCTTCAACCTTTTTCTGATGATATTAAGGCTAAGTTGATGGATGCTCCTCTGGACAGTAAACACTTGATGCAATGCTGTCTTACCTCACCTTCATTTTTAACTGGTTGGGTTTGGAACTGATCCTCTGTTCCGACTCTGCCTTATACAGAAACTCGAGGTCTTCCACTAGCTTATAGCTGTAACCCTATCCCATCATGCTCTAAGAGAGCTCCTTGGATCTCGTTTGCTGTTAAATAAGATAGGGCGCTTAATTACTGGCTCTGGCTAAGTGGAAATTTTATTTACTTGTTTATTGCATAATTATTCTGCCACTTTGGATATAACTTCTAAAGTTTATTAGATACTTTATTTAGTTTGCATGTTCGCTTCTGTTGTTTTTTTGCTTTTGGCCGTCATTTTTCCTCTAGGCATTTAACCTTCCCTATTCTGCCTTAAATTTACTTCCTTTTAGTTAGAGGGCTTTTTTGGTATAATTTTATTAATGGCATATTAGAGAGTTTTTTGTGAATGGCGATTCTTTTTACTCCTTTATTCGACAGCTCGTTTAAATTAGAGGGCTGCCGCTGCTTTTTTCTCCCCTTCTAACTTTAGGCAGTTTTGTTTAAATTAGAGAACTGTCCCCTTTTTCTGCTGAGTGTTATTTTCTTCTTGTGCTTAAAAAATATTGCTTGTAGTGGTTAGTTGTTGTGGTTTTATACAAACTTGTCTAAGAAACCCAAAGAAACTAAACCCTCTGGGTTCACAAAATGTGGAAAATCTAACCAGAAAATGTCACTTACAGATGGTCGCACTGTTTGTGTATACTGCTTTGGGGCAGTCCATTTACAGGAATCCTCTGCCATTTGTCACTCATTCAACCATAGCTGCTTGAGAGGAAAAACATGCTGATTTTAAGAGGTTTGCTAAAGACCCCCTTCACGGAAGCTCTTTAATAAGGTCGGGGCATTTCTGAATCAACCAAATCTCCTTCTACTAAGTCCAAGAAGTCTGGACAGAGGTCTTCCTCTTCTAGTGGTCATTCGGAGCCACTTAAAAAAAATTGGCAAAAGTAGTATCTCCGGAGCCGAAGACTGCTGGGCCCGAAAAATCTACTTCCTCTGCTCCTAATGTGTCGGTGCCAATGGAGTTTCAATTATGAGCCTGTCTCTGGAATTGGAGCTGGTTTCTCCTACCTTGAGAGCCCTTTGCTACAATCAGCTAGATCTCCTGCTTCCTCCTCTCGTCCTCCAGGAGCCGTTTGGATGATGATGTGGATCGGGTGGTGCGGAGGCTTTTGAGGACAGCAGCACTTACCAAACTGTTGTCAACTCCAACTCAGAGGGATTCGGAGCTGACCAAGACTACCCCTTCACCATTGATTCCTCCACCAATCCGATCTGCAACTTTGGGGCTGGAATGTCTCAACTGATTGTAGTGGAACCGCCAGAGTGGAGACCTATCCCAGGATTTTTGGGTCAGACTACTGCTCTGAAATCCTGGGTTCCATCAGAACTCTAGGAGTCAACACTCTCCAGTCGGGTCTGGGGAGGGGAGTCGGGTCAGGCAGTTGTCTGATCCCAACTTTCCTCTCTGGGCTTTGTTGTGGGTGAGCTCTGCTTCTATATCTGCCTCGGAGCCAGCCTCTGTTCCGGGGATACCCTCTGGTTCCTTGGAGCTAGGAGTTTTTTCAGATCAGAGGCGGGGGGGCATTCGAGGTGATGAGTGCTGTCTCCACAGACAGGTCCACTCTCAGGTCTAGACATTCTTCCCCAAGAGACACCAGTGTCTGCCTCAGCATCACTGCTTCCACAGAAAAGCGGAGACCCCAAGCCTCAAGATGCCCCATTGGGTGAAACTATCTCTTCTGAAACTCTCCAGAATACCCTTTTGAGGAGGTCCCTCAGAAGAGACTATGCAAGAGGAAGCATCTAGACTCCCCAGAGGAGTCCATCACATCCGATACAGACCTCGATGAGTCCCCACAGTCAACCTCTGAGGGTGCCTCCTTTGCAGACATCTTGGAAATACATAGGCAGAGAGGTGGCTGGAAGCCCAACAACCCTTCTGAGTAGTCTGCATACCTGAAGGCTTTTGGGTGTCACCCTTCCACCATTTGAGGGTGTCTGCCTTTCAACGATCTTATGGACCTAGTTTGTCGAAAGGTGTGGAAGTCTCCAGACTCAGTGGAGCCCGTTCCTCAGCGGCCAAATAAATTCATAACTTTGTTTCCGGACAAGAACTTTCTTACAAAGGGAGTCCCAGTAGATGCTATCTATGGTGGTGGCAGTGGCCACAAAAAAGGAGCTTTCAGAGATGTTCTCTTCTGTCCATCTGCTGAACAAGGAGTCTCGTACAATAGACCGGTACAGTGTGCACCTTTTCTTCAGTTATGTTTGCACTCAAATCACTGAATTATCTTACCCATTTTACCAAACTCCTGAAGGAGCTAGGAGATGCTCTCCAAGGTTCTGTAGCTAAAGGGGTATCAGAAAAAGTTTCCTCTCAGCTCTCCACCTTAAATTCAGCAGTCACCTCCTCCATGAGGCATATCTCTTATGCAGCAGATGGAGTGAGTAGGGCAGCGGGTTCAGCAATTTCCCTAAGAAGACATTCCTGGATGCATTTGTGCGACTTTGTGGAGCTCTTTGTCTTCCTTTAATGCCCCTTTCGATGGCTCATCCCTGTACGGGCCAAAAGTTAGACACACTGACCAGGTGTGAACAAGAAGGGAAAACTCTTTCTGCTGTAGGAGTCTGTTTTTCCCTACCTACTAGAGCTAATCCACAAGGTCAAAAGGGGGGAATGATGTGGTTCTGAAAATCCCAGAGAACTTTCCTTGACACATGTGGTGATTCCCCCTCCCCGGGGTAGAGGGAAGCAGTAATGGAAGGCACCAACCTTGCGGCAGAGGGGGTCCGCAAAATCAGGGAGACAGGGAAATCTTCCTTGGTAAGCCCTTTCAGCGCTCCTTAAAGGAGACCCCCCTGTCCATCTCTGGAGGCATTCGGGGGGGGTCCCTTATCTTTATACCCAAAAACCTGGCTAAAAATAAGAGAAGTGGGTACTAAGCATCATATCCAGAGGTTATTCCATACCCTTTTCCTTCCCTGTACCAAACATAAATAATATCCTGGATGTTTCACCCAGTTAGAGGGAACAGGCAACTCTAGAAATTCAAAAGTTGCTAGAAAGAATCACCCAGACAGTCCCCGCAAACCAAATAGTATCCGGAACTTACTTAAGGTTCTTTTTAGTATCAAAGAAAACAGGGGACTGGAGACACATCCTGAAACTCAGCAAATTGAATGTCAGTAAGTAAGTCTAAGTTCTGGATGTTATTGCTGCAGTCGATACTCCCTTTTCTGGGACAAGACTGGATGTGCTCTATAGACCTCCAGGATGTGTACTGCCACATAAAAATGGACAGGTGTTCCAGAAGTCATTTGCGCTTTCGGCTGGGTGCCAGTCACTAGCAGTTTCAAGCTCTGCCCTTTGGTCTCACTACAGCCCCTAGAGTGTTCACCAAGTGTATGACTGTGATCACGGCTCACTTGAGTCACCTAGGATTCCGAGTGTTTCCGTATCTAGACAACTGCTTCCTAACTGCCACCACGAGCATCTACTCATAGAAGCGAGTGACACAAGCTTGCAACTCTGCTCTCACCTAGGAATCACAATAAATTAGAAATAATCTCCCTTGTTGCCATCTCAGTGTATCACTTTTATAAGGGCAGATCTAGATACAATCAAAATGATGGCAAAACTTCCCCTCAAAAGAGTTCAAGACCTATGACATCAGGTCCAAATTCTACTCTCCAAGAGGAAAGTACAAGCGAGAACAGTCCTGCAGATTTTGGGAACCATGGCAGCTCCAATAAACTTGATTCCATTAACACGTTTGCATATGAGAATCCTTCAATGGCTACTTTTCACTCAGAGGTCCATGCAGGAACTACCTATGTCTCCCCTAATTATTATAACAGAATCTTGCAAGAAAGACCTTTGTTGGTGGCTTCACTGTACTCATGTGACTCTAGGTTGACCCTTTGTTCTTGTGCAACCTTTGGCTATAGTGACCACGGACACTTCCCAGGTGGGGGGGCATTGTCTGGGGAGGACAGTCCAAGGCACTTGGCAAGATCACGAGGCTCATTTGCACATCAGTGTCCTAGAGATGAGAGCGGTGCTTCTAGCATTGCAAGCACTTGCAAGCACTTGAGGACTCTCTCCTGCTAGGAACTATTGCAATACAGATGGACAACTTGTTGGTTGTGTGGTACATAAACAAGGAGTAATCAGATCTTACTGCCTTTGTTGGGAGGTCCTGAGAGTGTGGCAGTGGGCAACCTCCTTCCATCGATTTCTGACAGCAACACACATCATGGGGAAAACCAGCGTGATAGCAAACAAACTCAGCAGGGCAATTCTGATACCTCACGAGAGTGGTCCCTAAAACAAGAAGTAGCGGAGAAGATGTTCCTCAAATGGGGCCAGCCTTGCTGCAACCTTTTTGCCACAGCAATGAATTCCAAATGCAGCAGCTACTTTGCCCTAATCCCCCCCCCCCCCGGGGAGTCACCAAGAGATGCACTTGTTCACGATTGGCCTTCGGGTCTCCTGTATGCCTTTACTCCCTTTCTGCTGATACTCAAGGTTTTTCAGAAAACCAGTTCCTTGGGAAGCAATTTGATACTCGTCACCCCATACTGGCCTCGTCAATTCTGGTTCTCCTTCCTTTGGCCTTACCTCCAGGATGAGCCGTAGGTTCTGGGCCCAGTTCTGGACCTTCTGACTCGTATCAGGGATGCTTCACCCTTCCCTTCCAACCCTCAAATTAACAGCTTGGCTGCTCCGATTCCAAATATAGCCATGCTCCCTAGCCTTTTTTCATCAGTGAAACATATCTTGATCTCATCTCATAAGGCTTCAACGAGTAAGTTATATTTAAGTAAATGGAAAAGATTTTCTTCCTGGGCTCTGAATAACCACATTGATCCTTTTTCTGCCCCCTATAGCTTCCATTCTTGAATTTTTAGCAAAGCTTTTCAGTGAAGGCACCGCTGCAGCTACCATTCGGGTTCAAGTAGCAACGATACCTAATCTTCATATAGGTGAATCGGGACTTAATTTGATTTCACACAGGCTTTGCAAGGCCTTTCTTAAGGGCACTGTCTTCGGACCATCCATTAAAACCCCTCCACCACCATGGGGCCTAAACTTTGTCTTATCCCATTTGATTCTTCCCTCTTTTGAACCTGCATCATCCTGTGATCTAAAGTTTTTAACCTGGAAAACTATCTTTTTAATAGGCATCACTTCTGCTGGAAGAGTTTCTGAGCTACAGAGACAGAGTATCCCTGTGAACAAATCCAGCCTTTCTACCCAAAGTATGTTCGGAATCAAATTTGAATCAGTCCATAGACCTGCCAGTCTTTTTTCCAGACTATGGTAACAAGGCAGAGTACATGCTACGCCAGCTTGATGTATGTAGACAATTACATTTCTACTTGCATAGGACAAAGGATTACAGAAAATCTGACCAAATATTTTATCTTTCTCAGACATCAAGAGCTGCGCTCCTGTATCAAAAGTCACTCTTTGAAAATGGTTAGATTGTATTACCTTTACTTACAAATCTCAAAACAAGGAGCTTCCCGTCAAAGTAAAAGATCATTCTACAAGGGCCGTATCAACCTCTTCTGCCTTTCTGGCCAGATTTCCAATTGATACCATTTGTGTGGCAGCAACATGGGCTAGGCTTCATGCCTTTATTACTCATTACAAAGTAGATTTGGCCTCCAGGAACAGGGCATTCTTTGGGTCCATTGTTCTGAAGAATAATTCTCCCTTGAGCCACCCAGGGAACATGGTGCTAGGGATGCTGTCCCAACCGGTGAAGAATGAAGGTGAGATAAGACATCACATAAAGAAGTTATGTATTCACTATAAAGTTCCATATTTTTTGTCCATCTTGCCTTCATTCTTACATCCCACCCTCCTTCCACCAGCCTTTAGCTCCTGGAGGACAGACTGGTTTTCATTTGGATATAATGTTTCTCTGACCACCTTCATTGCTCCATAACTGTTACTTCTATTGGTGCCGATTGTTATATCAGCAAACAAGATCTGAGGAGCTCTCCTAGAGCATGATGGGATAGGGTTACAGCCATGAGCTAGTGGAAAACTTCGAGCTTTTGTATAAGGCTGAATTGGAAAAGAAGATTGGTTCCGAACCCAACCAGTTAAGAATGAAGGCGAGATGGACAGCACAAATGGAATGTTACGGTGAGTGCATAACATTTTTGGCAAAGCTGCTGCTACTTTAAGTCTCTTCAGTGTAAGGTCAAGGCTTTGCAGGAACTTAAACATGTTTTTTCTCCTGTGCCTAAATGTTAGAGAAATTACCCCAATAAGTCAGCCTTTGTTTGTAGGCAGTCTCACCCTTCCCCCAAGGGTAAGAATGGTGGGAATCAGGATCCTTCTGCTAAAGGTACCCAGACTTCTGTGCCCCAGATGCCTCCTTTTCCTGATAAACCAGATGCTGTCTGACTATTCTGTTCTTCTCAGCCACATTCCTTTCTTTCCCTTTCTTTTCGTGTTTGGTTGAAAATTGCTGTGGACCCCTGGGTTCTGTCCGCCAAGGGTATTTAATGGTCTGAAAATCTCTTCCCCCTTTTTATGGGCATTCCTCAGCCCCCTCAGGAACAGTTGCCTTTCTTTCCAGGGATGTACAGGATCTTTTGACTCATGGAACTATTCAGTAAGTTCTAGTTTCCCAAAGGTGGAGGGGGATTTACTCCAGAATGATTTTGATGCCTAGGAAAGATTGCACTTCATAACCTATTCTGGACCTTTCTCATCTAAACACATTTATGAAGGTCCCTTCTTTTCAAATGTTGTCCATTCAGACTTTGTTCCCTCTACTAATTTCAAAGGCTTATTTGGTGTCTCTGGAAGTCAAGGATGTCTATGTTTGTATCCCTATTCATTCCCTTTTCAGGAAGTTTTTATGTTTCTCTGTTGCTTCCTGGTATTTTCAGTCTCTGCTTTGCCCTTTGGTCTTTCTGCTGTCCCAAGGGTATTCACCAAATGCATCACTCCTGTGATTGATTTTTGAATGCTAAGGGGGATCCATGTCTTTCCCTACTTGGATGATCCTGTTTCAGGAATCGACTCCAGAGATTTTGTTGCAACATCTCTATTTTGCCGTTTCCCTTTTGCAAAGTTTAGGGTACATTATAAAATTCAAATAGTCCTTTCTGACTCCTCCTGAAGGTCATGTCTTTCTGTGAGGTGCAGTATTCAGACTGTTCCAATGTGGCATTCCTGCCTCCTCCCAAGGCCCTAACTCTCATTTCCTTTTTTCAGTCCCTTCTTCCACTGGCTTCTGTAACAGCCAGGGATTTTCTGAGTGCTCTGGGGTTCCACCATTCCTATGATCCCTTTTGCCAAACTCCACATGAGAACTTCACTCGTTCCTGAGATCAGTTTGGCTTCAGCATTCTCATCCCACTGAATTTTTAGTTTCTCCTCTTCCATGTCTCAAGCAGGAACTTTAGTGGTGGATTCAGCAGTTGACTCTCAATCCAGGGCTTCCCCCTTCATCCACCTCTTTCCTCTCAGGAGCTATTCACAGATGCTTTAGACATGGGATTGGGGAGTAGCATTCAGCTCCCTGGTGGTGCAGGGAGTCTGGTTACCTTTTTAAAAGAAAGACTATATCAAAGTCAAAGAAATGAGAGCTCTCTGCTTCAAGCTGTTCATCCCCTCTTCTCCTCGGGTCCTGTCAAGGTGTTTACAGACAATACCACAGTGATGTATTTCAACAAGTGGGGAGCTGAGGTCTTGTCTTTGCCAGTTGGCACTCAGTGTGGGAACTAGCTCTCCATTATCAAGTGTCTTTTCAGATAGTAGGCATACTCTCTGGTCTAAACACTGTGACAGATGCTTTGAGCAGGTCCATAACTCAATTCCATGAATGGATGCTTCACAGAGATGTATTTCTGGACATTGTCTTGCAGTGGGGTACTCCTCATGTGGATCTTTTTGTCTCCCCTCTGAGCAGACAACTTCCTCTCTTTTGTGCCAGAATCCCAGATCCTCTGGTTTGGAAGGTAGACGATTTATCTCTCTCTTGGAAGGGGATGTTTCTTTAAGCCTTTCCTCCCCTTCCCCTCATTCCAAAAGTCCTGTTTAAAATACAACAGAATGCTCCCAGAATCTTGCTGGTGACTCCCTTTTGGCCGAGACACCTTTGGTTCTCTCTTCTGCATTTAGTCAAGGGGAATCATCACAAGTTAACTCACAGGGTGGATCTACTAACACAAGACAAGGGATCTCTCATCTATCCCCACCTGTCCAGTCTTCAGCTGACACTGTGGGTGATGAGATTTTGATTCCACATAGATGCCTTTTTGTCTGAGGACATGCATAGGGTCCTGCAGGAGGGCAGAAAACCCACTACTAGGAAATCCTACTTGTCCAAATGGGAGAGGTTTTCTGTTTAGTGCCTTTCTTTTAACCTGGATCTACTTTCTGTGGATGTTCCTTTGGTTCTCTCCTGTCTGTGTGAACTGCTCAGTGCTGGGTTGGCTTATTTTTCTGTTGAGGCCCACTTGACAGCTATCTCTGCTTGTCTGCCTTTATCGCCTCCTTTAGCTTCTAGTTTTGAAGGTAAACCATTACTTAAAGACGTCCTTCATTTTAGGCCTCCCAGAGAGCCTGTTCCTTCTCCCTGGAATCTTACTTTTGTTTTAGAAAAATTGACCCAGTCTCTTTTTGAGCCTGCCGCTTCAGCTTCCTTGCAGCTTTGCTCTTGGAAAGACTGTACATTTGTTAGCCTTATTTCTGCCAGATGGGTGTCTAAGCTTCAAGCCCTTATGGCTTGTTATCCTTTTTTGGTTTTTCATAAAGCAGGGTATCCCTTCATACTAACCCTTTTTCATGCCCAAGGTGTTGAATGAGTTGTCTTAATCAACCTGTTCATTTGCCCACTTTTTCCCCTGCTGTGCAGTCTGCCAGTGCGAAAGTGCTGCACACTTTGGATGTGCATAGACAACTCGTATTTTATTTAGATAAGACTGACTTTTCATAAAATTGATCAGTTCTTTGTTTCCTTTCATCCCAAGTCTTTAGGATTAGCTGTGTCCTAGCAGACGATTTCTTCTTGGATCTCTAAAGCCATTTCTTTTTGTTATTCCCTTCATGGTAAGAGCCTTCCTTCTTCCATTAAGGCTCATTGTACTAGAGCTGTGGCTTCTCCTTGTGCCTTTTTTCAAGGGTTTAGATACGAACACTATTCTAGAAGTAGCTACCTGGACTTCTAGGCATGCTTTTACAAAGCACTACAAATTGGATGGAATTTCCGAAGCTAGAGCTGGTTTTGCTAGAGCCATCCTGAATGGCTTCCTAGAGAGCTCTGCTGGTTCTTCCTCTTCCCTCTCTTCTTCCAGGGTTTTGTCACACTCCCTGTTGTAATGAATACTGCAAAAGAGACATGAAAGGACTTAGTACAGTTTTGTAAAATCTTACCATTATGGTAGATGCCCTTCTCCTAACTGTTGCAGTATTCACTCCCTCTCTCCTCCCCCGGTCCATTTCTTTTGTGGATGTACTGATTACCTCTCTTCTCCTTGGAATAGCGTTCTTACTGGGGCTCTCAGATGTTCATGTTTCACTGTTGCAGTCCTTACTTGTCAGATTTCCTACTGTGAAAGCCCTTGGCTGACCCAGTTATCAAAGTAATTATTTAATCCTCTCAAGGCTCGCGGATGCCCTAACTGATATCAGTATGCTTTGGGTGTATAGGAAGCCAGTCTGTCATGAATTCAATCTTTTCTTGACGTCTGAGCCCGAAGCAGTGTTTCAGTCAGTCCGCACCAGAGTGAAGTCGTCGGAAAGATAAGTACCCCATTGGGGAACTCCTGTCTTTTGCTTTGGACTCGTGTCAGATAAGGTAAATTGTCTCTGCTGTGGTAAGCAAATCCCACTCACAGACTTCCACTCTGTCACCTACATAGGCCTGGATCACAGTGTCCCTAGTTGCCACTTTGTGCCTACTTTAACTCTAGGGCAATCAGATGTAGGCCCGAGATTGTAGCTAGAATCTTCTTATCAGCATCCACTGGAGTCTGCCAATCATCCAATGGTTGAGTAACCTAGGTGCAAGAGGGAACAAGAAAAAGACCCAAGCTTAGGCCCTCAGACAACAACCAGTCCCCATCTGTTTCTCCCTCTTGGCTTGTGATTGTTGAACAAGGTGAGGTGCTTTCGCAGCCCCCTTCTTTGTCTGAGATGGTCCCGCAGGCGTCTGAGACACTTTTGGAGCCTGACATACTGTCAGGTCCCACAACTTCTCCACAGGCCCTTGCTTTCAGCTCACTGGTCAAGTCTGCAGCTTATATATGGCCTCTGCATTTGAAGAGTGCTCTCTTCCCAGTGATGCTTCTTTGCCCCTTCGACCTACATTGGGTCATCTTATCTTTCTTCCAGAGAGACTGGCTTCAAGATGTCGGATGTCCGTAGGTGTAAGGCCAAAGCGATTCCTAAGAGAAATACTGCTGCCGGGCCTTCACCTAGGCCTACGTGGTTCCCTTTTTCATGGATACCAACAAGACTTAGAGTACCAGAAGACCTGACCTCCATAGTTTGGTATGGACAAGCGCCTGGGGATACTTCCTCAGTTAAAAGGAAAAGGGACTCTACTTCCCAGACCCTTTTGAATCTGATGAGGATTTAGACATAGAGAGGTCTGGTTCTGATGAAGGGCCCACCGCTCACATCTTTTGAGGATTCAGATTCAGAGGAGAATGTAAATTCCCCCCGAGGATATCACTTTTGGAGTGACTCCCCATGCTATCAGGGAGCATTTTCAGTGGGAGGTACAGGAATATCCTCAGTCAAAAAAGAGTTCCTGGAAATGCCAGAGCCCAACACTCTTGCTATTCCACATATTTTAGAGGTGGTTGAGGATATCTTCCAGGATTCCTCCTTGAATCCTGACTCTGTTCCCCAGCTCCTCATAAACCAGACAGGTTCTGCAGGGTGCAGGATTCCCACCTTTTTAAAAACCCATCTGCTGATCCAGTTACCCCAGGACCCAAAGGGGCTAAAGTCAGTTCCTCTAGAAACCTTTACTTATGGATAAAGAGAGCAGGGTCTTTGATAGATTTGGGAAAAAGTTTATACTTCAGCCACTCTTACTATGAGGGTTGTCAACTGTCAGTTTCACATGAAAATAAAATATCAACAGATCATTCTGGATCAGTTAAAGCAAAAGGCCTGTTCTTTAGGGGATTAAAAACCTTTCTAAAGAACTTTTTGGATCTCTGCCACTCCAATTCTCAGGTAGCTAGGCATTCCTTACACTGTGGCTATGATGCTATGGAAGCTTCTAACTGGGCAGCTGCCACTGGTTCAGTTATTAGAAGGCATGCATGGCTTAGAGAACAGTCTCTTCCTGACCATGTAAAATGTAACCTTCTTGATACTCCCCTTTACAAGGAATTCTCTTTGGACCTTAAAGCTGAGACTTTTCTTTAAAAAACAAAAAAAAGAGAGACAAAGTTAGCTAAGTCTAAGCAGACTGAAAGACTTCCTCCAAATTCAGCTTCCCAGGTTTAGCAGAAACATTCCCACTAAATACTGGTCCTTTCCCTGCCAACCTAGAGGGCGGCAGAGGAAAACCCAACAGGAAAGGAGTTGTAGGCAGTGACAGCAGCTGCAGAGATCCAGACAATGGTCCTCAGAAGCTTCCAGGCAAGGGCGGAGGAGGTCCCAGGCTTCAGCCAGAAAGCAGCAGTGATTCACCCCCCCAACCCCCAAGATTTGGAGGAAGGCTGTCTCCAGTTCAAACAAAACTGGACTTGCTTCACTTCACTTCAGACAAGCGGGTTCTTTGTATTATTTCCAAGATAGATTTTCACCCATATTTTTGGAGCTGCAGTTTCTCCTGCTGTGGATTTCATCTTCCCCTGTTTGCTATGCTTGGGCTCCATTCTGCTTACCCACTCTCAATTCCCACCCACCCCCACTGCATCTACTTTTATACTTCCGTAGCCCAACCCACAAACCCTTTAGTCAGTTACTCCCAAGTAAAACTCCACCCACCTGTAATAGGAGAGTAGGAGTGTAGGTTGCTATCTCCGCATCCATCTCCAAAGCTTTCACCACCATCCACAATTTCAAAATCAATGCCACGTTTACCTTCTATCAACTCTAGCCAGACTCCAAAGTCATTCTTCTCCTCCAACCCGTATTGCTACTTAGAAACTGCATTCTGTCCTTGCAACCTAGAATGATCTACATTTTCATTCCAAAATGCCTTATCCACATGTACCTACTGTAGCTTTCCTGGTTATTCTTGCAGATGTCAAACTTCCAAACCCATGCAGCCACATAACTAACTCCCACAAACCCACACTTAAAGCCTTTGCCACTTCTGAGTTGTCTTTCATATCTCCTGAACTATACCCACACTCACTGTTAAACATACATGCTTTCAAATGAATAAAAACAAGTCATTACATTTTTGTCTATACCTACAAAAAAAAACCCCATGTATTACTACCTGAATTAAAACAAAACCAGCAAGCTATTTTTATGTGGTGACATTCACTGAAATCCCAGGACCCACCACCAATTTGCAAGCCACCATTTCTCAAACCTGTACACCCCCCCCCCAGATCTCACAACAAGACACAACCTCCTCCTAGTAAACATACATTTTCAAAGTATCTAGAACGAAACCCAAGACTTCATGCATGCCTACCCTGATATAGTTTTCAAACAGAAGCCCAACTAAAACCAGAAAAAAAACACAGTAGTTCTGCCCACAGTTTTCAATGTTATCATATGAAACAGATTATAAAAATAAAGAGGTGGAATAGTTAATTTCAAAATCACATTAGAACTAACCCCATATCCTCAAATTCCCATAATTAAGTAATGCAGAGATTTTAGCCACCCATCTAAAGTTCAACAATAACAAAACCATCTGCCTATTAGGCTTTTATATCCTGTCTGGAAACAGTCTAGTCGCACTGAAAGAAGTCCTGCCCTTGGCTACACAGTAAATAAATGAACACTAATCTTAGGTGATTTAAACATTGATTGGAAACGAACCGGCCTGAATTCACCAGACTTGAATCTATTTGATTTCTCTTGACTAATAAATATCACCAGAATACACAAAAACACAAGCAGGGAAGCACTAGACTGGATCCTCACAAATAAACCTAATTAATATTAATCCTAGTGGAACCTTATATGACATTATCGGCGACCAACTTCCATAATCAGGTAGTGGCTTTGCATTCATCAGTAAGTGACCTACAAACAAGTCTGTAACCAAAGAAATTTCAATCCTGAACTCTGTTTATATCTTAAAGAAGTATAATTGGAACCCCTAAAAATGTTGCCACTAAACAAGGCAGCCACTCATTTCAATTAAATTTTCCTAATACACTTAACAATCTGGTCCCAGTAAGAACAAATTGAAAGTGTACCAAGCAACTCTTAAAAAGAAACCATGCATGGAAAACCAGACAAAAAACTAAAACCCCATCATCTCTGCAAGACTATAGATATCTAAGGACTCTAGCTAAAAATGTATGCTTAATGCAAAAAAAAAATGTATTGAAGACTTACAAAACACAAATCAAAACAATCCTAAACAATTCTGACCATCCATAAAACTTCTACTTCCACCAGAACAAAACTTGCTTCCCCCAAACAAATAACCCTAATAATATAGCAACATAATTTGGCTCCCATTCTCAGTCTCCTGTCACCAAAGTACCACCACAACTCTCACTATCCCAGAATAACAAACTAACAATCTACAGCTCATATTCAACACTATCCCTCCCTCAACAATAAAAAAAAAATATTTATAAAAACTGAAACCTACCACCTTAGCTGCAGACATATAGCTACCAGGTCTATATGACATATTTGAAGTTCAATAACTTTGAACATGGAATGTTCGCACCATCCTGTTAGAAGTTAAAAAACCGTTGACTGTGGATAAAAAACAAAAAAAAGAAAATAAACTGTTGTAAGCATTGGGGCAATCCCCTCTGCACCTCCCACGTGGGGGTTGCGTCCCCCACACCCCCCGCTACTTAAATATACCAACTCTGATATCGCACCACATTGAACAAAACAGAAACCTCTCCTTATGGAGATTTTCATTGAAACGCTCGAACTTCAGCAAATTCAAACTTATGGTCTTGACGATAAGAGGTTCGAACTTTCAGAAGTTCGACTGTCTGATAGGAACCCATTGCTACCAGAGTATCTAAAAATAGCAACAGAAGCCATAGCATTCTCATTCTCCATTTTAATCAGTAGATCAATAAATAAGACATTGCCATCCTCCCACTACTATCTTAAGATCATAGACAAATGCATACACTCTCAACTAGTCAAATACTTCACTGACCAGAACCTCCTGTCTCCCACTCTGCACGACTTCTAACCTTATCATAGTACAACTATCCTCATCAGCTTTAACTTATGAAAAGCATTTGATACAGATGCACACCAAAGACGACTTGTCGCATTGTTCTAACTGTAACTTGACTAATAAGAAACAAGCTGTTAAATGGAACCAAGACTGCTCCTGTTTCCAGCCAGTCTCTGTCAGTGTGCCCCAGGGTTGCCAGATTTCCAACCAGCCAGGTAGGGACGGCAAAAAAAAAAAAAAAAAAGTCTTTCACGGCAAGTGAAGAGCAAAAAAAAAAGGTCTTTAATGCGGAACAGAGTTCCACATTAAAGAACAGTAGCTCTGCTCCCCCAGCACTGGCTTCCTTGGCCGTATTACAGTTTTCTGCACACTTTCACCCTGTGGACAGAATACAATGACGCACTGTGCTCAGCTGATTATTAATTCCTGTTAAGTGTACTTTGCACAGAGTGATGCATTTATTGTGGATTGTAGACAGACATTCCATCCATTTTAGCTATAACAGAAGGGAAGTATAGCCCATCTACAGAAAAAGGTGATTGGGCTCAGATTTTGTTGAGTGCAGTAATCTGCATTAAATTAAGACTACCTTCTGTACTAAATGACCACAAAAGGTTTTGCTGGTGTAAGTGACATATATCAGAGTCACGATGAGGGATTCTACTGAACATGGAGGAAGTTAGTATGTTTAAATTCTGTACTGCGAGTTTAATTTTAGTCTCGCTGCATATACCAGTGGTTGGGGTGAGGACGAGTTGGTAGGAAATCATTGTGCATTTTGAAATATTGTATTGTTCGATACCAGACTAAGTACCTGAACTAACAATGTTTGGGTAGTGGAGTAGGTATACTGGCACTTCTGCTAGATCCGTCAGTATTTACTGTAGAGAATCTTGTATCTTAATCCTGTTTGGAGAGACACTCTCTCTTCCGCACACACTTGCGTGCACTCACATACTCGCACGCTGAAATACTGGAAAGGGTGCATATGAAAACAGGATAAATTGCATGCCAGTTGAAGTGTGTGTTTATGCTGTGCACACAGAAGCTGGTGTAAGGCCCTTTATCTGTTGATCTATCATGAAAAGGCTGGTTTCTTTGTATTCCATACACTACTGATAAAATGTTCGATTTGAGAGTTTTCAGGGAGAATCTGTGCTCGTCGCAGTTCTTTGGAAATGGGTTTTGTCCGACCCCCCCCCCCCCCCCATTTACTAATCCAAGTATTTATTTTTTTTTTTTTAGCATTTCTAAGCAGCAGCATTGAAAGGCTACAAAAGCCTTGACTGTATACCTTCTTAGTGCATTCACTGTTCATATGGTGTCTTATTAGTAGAAAAAAAATCTTAGAGGGCAAAGGGGCTTGCTGTTTCTTTGCTGTTCACATTTGCACTGAAAAATGCAGACCGGATACTACCCGTGTTCAATATCGGGGATCACAAAGGCACAAGTCAAATTTCTGTAACATTCTTTATGTGGTACAAGTCCAGGGTTGCCAGATTTCCAACCAGAAAAACAGTAGCTCTGCACTAAACACGGAGCTTCTAGTGTTTAATGCATTGCAGTTCCGCATTCAACACAAGTAGCTCCGTGTTTAGTGATTTTTGATTGGCCCGTATACCGGCATACGGGCCAATCAAAAATCGCTAAACACAGAGCTTCTCGTGTTTAATGCGGAACATTCCAGTTCCGCATTCAACAGAAGTAGCTTCGTGTTTAGCTCATACACCGGCATACGGACCAATCAAAAATCGTTAAACACGGAGCTACTTCTGTTTAATGCGGAACACAAGAAGCTCCGTGTTTAGCGATTTTTGATTGGCCTGTATGCCAGGTTAAGAGTATATGTCCCAGGCAGGTATGTCCCTAGCATTGAGCAGCGTATTACCCTCACCTAGAATGATGCCACAGTATACACAAAAAGTGATCAGTTTCAATAATTGGCTTAGATTTTGGTGTCATTCAAAGGGAATCTAGTTTCTGTCAGCCTGGGATGACATGGTTGACAAACCTTGCTGCTTTGCCAGAGACGGTCTTTACCCAGCACCACTAGGCTTTTGGCAGCTGGCAAAGGCTCTTGCCTCCCCCATAGTGCCTTTTTTTAGACAAGTTCTCCAAAACAAAATTGCTGACATGAAAATTGCCAACCACAACAAAATAAAGGATGTCCTTGTATTCACTTGCTGCAGTATTCTTAACCTGAGGGATCTCCTGCCAGAATGCGACCCGACCTTGGCCAATATGTAAAAGTCTTGTACTACTCTAGGGTATGTGGGACATTCCATGTAGACTGTATTTGGACGTAGGCACGTACCATCCTCAGAACTTTTCTGGCGCCAGTCAGAACACCATTATGACAGTTGGTCTGATTGTTTCAGTCACTGCGACTTCAGCCTTTTCCATACAAGTGCCCTGCTGGAAAATTTTCTCTTTACTGCTGTTTTGGTTATGCCATCCAAGAAGGGCAAGTGCCAGTATGGAAGACTAATTCCATACAAGGGTATTCACCTACTGTGTCTGTAACATTTGCCAGTCCTTCGTACCCAAGACCCTTAGAAGCAGGCTGTCTACAAATGGCTTAAGTTGTTAGCTAAGTGTATAGAAGGTACCTTGGGGTCTGGTGCCGAGCCTTGAAGCACAAGGCCAAGAAACTTTGGCCTGTGGCTTCTGCTGCACCTCTGCCATCAGACATATCTCCTGAGGTGTTAATCAGCCAGGAGACATGTCTGACTTCAGGCATGGATTCACAGGCTGAGCCCAGCTCTGAGGCTGCCTTGACTTCAGCCACGAGTACGTCCTTGGAAATAGAACAGATGTCCAATCAGGATGTCCCAGGGGACCTCAGATGTCTGATCAGGATGTCCCAGGGGACCTAGGGGGTTACCACAAACTCTAGTGAGAGAAGAAATTGAGTCACACACCCTTGAATGCAGGTCTTTGTCTGGTCCTCTGACGTTGCATAGGATTGTTTCTCCTGCAAAGAAAAAACAAAAAACTAAGCATGTGTCCCATGCTAAAGAGCCCCCTACAGATTGGCAGGCCTTTTCCCAAAGTTCATTTCAGGCCTTCATGGCACTCAGGCTGCCTTCCTCTAACCCTGCTCCCCAACCTTCTCAGAAAAGGATTAGGGGCAGTGACTCCCCTGATGATTTTTCTTCCGATTAAAAGGAATCCTTGGAGCATTCAACCCTCTTCTCGGACATATGTTTCCCCTGAAGAGGAGTCGGTCAGTGTTGATTCTCCTATGGAAGAGATCTCATTTAGTGAAACGCTTCTGAAAATGGGAGAACACTTAATGTGGGACACCTCCCAAATTTCTGTTGTCCACAAAAGGTACTACCAACTCCTACAAGTTGATTTCCTCTAGCCCCTCTGCAGTTCCACTAGTGGATCTGCATTTTTGAATGCAATCACAGTGCTTCCCAAACCCCAGAATCCCAAGTCTGGGCTGCCAAGAAACCAGACCACTTCTACAATGTCCCTGAGGATTGTAAATTCCTCTTTCTGTGTGCTGCTGCAGACCCAGCAGTCATTTCTGTAACTACAGATAAACTATCTAGCGTGCTTCCTTGTACCACCCTTCTCCCATCAGACAAAGAATGTAGAACATTTGAGAGACTGGGAAAAAAAGACCTGTACTTCATCCATCTTGGCTTTCAGGGCCATCAGTTAATTAAACAGGTATAACTGTACTCCTTAGAGCTTTTGTCTCTGGCATCAAATGCCATTGAAGATCTTCCAGATTCTGAAGGAAAAGGTTTGGCTCTGTCTTGGAAGCTTCCTCCCAAGTGGGAAGACACTTCATTAAATGCAGCTGTGGTACTGCACAGGCTTGTGCCAGGGCAGCTGCTACAGCTTCAGTTCTCAGAAGATTTTCCTGGCTTAGGTTGCAGCTTGCAGCCTCTCCAGGATGACTCCAAATTTAAATTAATGGTTGCAAAATTAGATAATTCAGCCTTATTTCGTATGGCAACAGCTTCACTCTTTAAGTCCCTACAGGAAAAAAAAAACTGAGAAACTCATGGAGATAAAACACATCTTGGTTTTTCCTGCTCCCAGGTTTCATAGGAATTTCCCATCTAAACCGGTTTCAACCATAGCCACACTCCTCAGGAAAGTCTTTCAGAAGAGGCATGACACAACAGAAGCCAAGGGGTTCACAGACACCATCACAACAAAGGCAGCCCTTTCCTGGCTAAGCAGGGAGTCTGTGACTACCCTGCAGATGTCTCTCTTTCCCCTCTCTACTTTAATTTTTCAAACCGGGTTTGGAAAAGCTTCACCCAAAACACCTGGGTTCTTTCCAAAATCAAAAATGGATACTTCTTGGTTTGGCACCCCCCCCCCCCCCCCCTTCATGGGCATCCCCTCAAACCCTCTTCTCGAGAGCAGCTGCCCCTCTTCTCAAAGCTTTGGCAACAGGGCTGAATTCAAAAGGTTCCTCAAACCTCGAGAGAAAGGCTTTCATTCAAGAATGTCCTTCGTGTCCAGAAAGGATGGCCCCTGGAAACCAATCCTAGATTTATTCCATCTCAACACCTTCTTAAAGGTTCCTTCCTGCAGAATGTTGACACTGCAAACTCTTATTTCCTCATCTTTCCACAAGGATACATGACATCACTAGAAATAAAAGCTGCTCATCTTCGCATTCCAATTCACCCCATCTTCTGGAAATTCTTAACGTTTTTCTGTGGGTTCCTGGTATTTTCAGTTCTTTGCCTTGCCCTTTGGTCTTTCTACAACTCCAAGAGTATTAAAAAAATGCCTGGCTCCAGTGACTGCATATTTCACGCTTTTGGTTATCCAGATTTTTCCATACCTGGACCACCTGCTGTTACAGGTTCCAACTTCCCACACTGTACTCCAAAGTCTGAATACTGCAATTTTCCTCCTTGGAAGACTGGGATTCACTTTCAGCTTTAGGAAATCCATTCTCACCCTTTATAGGACCACGTTTTCCAGGGTTGTCGAATCCAGACGGACAGGATGAGTGTGTCACTTTCACCTTTGAAGGTGCAGGATTTTCAGTCCTCCTTTCCCTCCCTTCCCCTATTGGCTCACATCACAGCCAGAGAGTTCCTCAGGGTGCTGGGATTCATAGCTTCAACCATTTCCATAGAGCCAGTGGCAAAACTCCACATGAGGAAATTCCACTGGTTCTTCACATCTGTGTGGATGCAGTATTCTGACATAGTAGAATAAAAGTCCCCCTCATTCCTTGTCTAGAGAGGGAACTCCTCTGGTGGATCCAGCAGACACACCTAAATCCAGGACTACCTCTGCATCCTCTCACCCCAGTCCTAGAACTCTAAACAAATGCATCGAACGTGGGCTGTGGGACGGTATTGGGCAAATTTACAGTTCAAGGAATTCTGTTTCCCTCCCAAGAAACAGAACACAGCATCATCAGGGAAATGCGAGTATTGCTACTAGCTTTCCAAGCATTTCACCCTCCTCTTTGCCCAAGCACACTCCGACTGTTCACAGACAACATGACAGTCCTCTGGTATGTGAACAAGTGGGCGGGGGGGGGGGGGGGTGACCAAATCTATCTCCTTTGCAAGTTGGCTCTTCAGGTATGGGATTTTCTTGCCCAGTACCACAGAACTATTCAGGCATTATACATTCCCTCTAACTGGAATCTCATGGTAGACTCCCTGCGCAGGTCGCTGACAATCCCACGAATGGATGCTTAACAGGGATGTGTTCCTGGACATAGTCTACCAATGGGGTATTCCTCAAATAGATTTATTTGCCTTCTCTCCTGAACAGACAACTTCCAAAATTTTGGACCAGAGTCCAAAGTCCTCTGGTTTGGAAAGTAGACAACTTCTCCTTTTCCTGGAAGGGGATGTTTCTGTATACATTCCCTCCCCTTTTTCTAATGCCAAACGTTCTGTTCAAGATTTGACAGGACCAGCCAAAAATCTTGCTTATGACTCCTTTTGGACCAAGACAGTACTAGTTCTTCCTCCTCCTTCATTTAGCCAAGGGCCATCACCACAAGTTACTGATCGAGTGGACCTTCTCACACAGAACAAAGGATCCCCGATACATCCACACTTGTCAGTGCCACAGCTGATGCTGTAGGTGATGGGATTCTAATTTGTTTCAGACACCTGTTCTCAGAGGAAGTGCTCAGGGTTTTGCAGAAGACCAGAAAACCCAGTACTAGAAAATCTTATGTTTCCATATGGAAATGATTTTCACTCTGGTGCCTCTCTGCGAACCACGACTCACTGACAGTGGGAATCCTAGTGGTTGTCTCTCTTGTGTGAATTGCTGTCTGCTGGCTTGGCTTATTCTTCTGTCAAAGCTCATGTCAGCTATTCCTGCTTGTCTGCCTCTATCTCCCCGTCTAGCATCCAGATTTGAGATGAAACAATTCCTTAAGAGTATTCTTCACATTAGTCTTCCCAGGAAACCTATTCCTCCTCCTTGGGGCCTTAATTTTCTAGAAAAATTGACCCTTGCCCCTTTTGAACTTGCATCTTCAGCCTCCCTTAAACATTATTCTTGGGAAAGTGTTTTATTAGTGGACTTGACTTCAGCTAGAAGGGTGTCAGTGCTGCAAGCCCTTGTGGCTGTACCCCCCCCCCAGTCTTTCATAAGGACAGGGTATCCTTGAGAACAAATCCTTTTATGCCAAAAGTGGTTAATGACTTATCCCTTAACCAGTCTCTTCAATTACCTACCTTCTTCCCTTTTCCCCAAAACCGCAGTGAGAAGGTACTGCACTCCTTATATGTACATAGACAACTTAGATTTTACCTGGACAAGATTAAAGCTATCAGGAAATCTTATCAGTTTGTGAACTTTCATTCCAGGGCTCTGTGTTGACGTGTTACCAAACAGACTGCTTCTTGGATTTTAAAGACTATTTGCTTTTGTTGCACGCTCTGTGGAAAGAGGCTCTCTTCACCTGTGAAGGCCCATTCTACCAGGGCTGTAGCTTCCTTTAAGGCATTCTTAAAGGGCTTAGACAACTTCATCCTTGAATCAGCCACCTGGTCTTGTATTCATACCTTTACCAAGCATTACAAAGTGGATGGCATCTCTAGATCCATAGATGAATTTGCTAGAGCCATTTTACATGACTTCATTGAGAGCTCCTCTGCTCCTTCCTCCTCCCTTCATTCTTGAGCTTTAGCACTTTCAGGTTAAGAATATTGCAACAAGTGAATAGAACGGCATAGAATAGTTGTATAAAATCTTTCTATAACCATAGATGTAATTCTGTTCACTGCTGCAGTATTCTGTCCCACACTCCTTCCCCCAGTCTGTTTTGTTTGGATGTACTGACTGACCATTCATATCCTTAGTCTGGCATTCCTCCTGGGGCTTTCAGTTCTGAGGATGGTAAGTGCATATGTCACTTTTATGGCCTACGTGAGACTGCTTACGTGCGACGTCCCATGTACAGTAAAGTAGTATAAGATTTTTTTTTATACTGGCTAACATCAGATAGCCTTCTGCTGAGAGATCCCTCAAGTTAAGACTACTGCAGCAATGAAAAGAAAGATATGTATGGTTATGGTAAGATTTTACCCAACTCTTCTTTATGCTGCTAAACGTCAGCAGCAGAAAGCAAACGCTGCTCACACTGGAAGCACTTCTGTCACTGGAGGATGTAGATATCTGTGCAGTCACAGAAACCTGGTTCAAGGCCTCAGGGAGTAACTCGGCCTTTTAAGGCTATAGTGCCTTCCACACCTTCAGACTACAAAATGAACATATGACAACTAAAGGAGGTGTGGTGTTTCTATCTATGTTAGAGATAAATTGACTTACCAACTAGTTAGACTGAACAACTCGGTGGAGTTACTCCATGTTCATATTTGGGTTAGACCCCCATTCAGGTTGTAGCTAGTTATAGATCCCCCTCCATGGATCTTGCACACAAGGCCTGCTTCACCTAACTGGAGTGAATCCAAATATTGCCAAACATTCTGGTCATGGGGGATTTCAATTATCCCACCATGAACTGTGAATCCTACTCTAGCCGTAAGTCACTAGTGCAAACGTTCCTCGACTTAAACTCAAATGCCCTGGAACAAATTTTTCAAACCTGAACAAGAGGAACAAATACCTGATCAGGTCTTCACTAACGTAACAAACAGATGCACCACCACAACTGTTGGAACGTGATTGATTAAATCTGACCACAAATCAATTGCCTTTGAACTGGCACTAACACCAGAACTCACAAAGGGCGAAGTCAGACTAAGAAACTTCACCAAAGCAAGCTGTACCCTCCTAGGAGAAGGTACAAATGTATTCCAACCCCCACTCACAGTTGGAAGTGGTAACTACACCAAAGCCCTGTACAGTCGCTTGTTAAGTGTATAGACTCTGGTGTTCCAGAGAGAATCAAAGCCAGAGTCCCAAGTAAAAAAAAAAAAAAAAGCCTCCTGGTGGACATCCGGCATCAACAAACTTTGCAACAGATGCAAAAAGTTGCTGTCTAAGAAGACTAAGGCAAGGCCCCAACATTGTAAAAACACCCTCCTCAGGTTCAACAGGCAAATAAGACCACATGTCAAATCAGGTCTATATCAGAACATCGAAGTATTAAAACTTTGAATGTTCTGATATCGAACACTATTCAGTGAATGCTAAGAATAGCGAAGCTGCAGAACAGTGAATTCTTTCCTCTGGAAAGAATTCGGTTGGCCGTTTCTCTAGCTTCGCTATTCTTAGCGCTGTGGTGGAAAGGTACGGGTTGGATTCAGGTAAGTGTGCGATTGTACGTTAGGGTTAGAGGCGGTTTAAGTGAGTTAGGGTTAGGGCGCGGGTTAGGTGATAGTGCGATAGTGACGGACCTTAGGGTTGGGGTTTGGGTTAAGGTAAATGGGTAGATAATGTATGTTTAGTTTAGTGTAGCATTAGATGTAGGAATTTGTGTGTGTGTGTGGTTGCTGTTTGTTTGATGTGCTAGTGTGTGTTTCGGAGCAGCAAATTTTTTCCATGGGAAAAAATTTGCTGTTCTGAATGTTCAATATTTTCATGTTTAGATGTTTTGGGGCCGATGAAATAGCGTTCGCTATTTTCATCTTTCGATAACGTGATATAAACGTGTCAAATCCTGTAGGGATATCTTTGAGAAATACTTAGCAATCGCAGCCAAGGATAATCATAATGCCTTTTACACAGCTGCGTATGTAGCTTAACAGTTAGGACGAAAGTATGTGCCAAACTAGTGACAAGCAGTATCGCAGTGGACAGATTTGCCCCCCCCCCCCCCCCCACACACACACACACACATACATATCTTAAGAGCAGGTTAGGTAAAAAAACACAGTCTGTATGGGACCAGACTGACTCCCAGGCTGTCTTCTAAGCAAACTAAAACATGAACTAGCATCACCATTAAGTACCCTATTCAATTGCAGCCTAACCACTGGCTTTGTTTCTGCAGAATAGAGAACAGTAACAGTTATTCTCCACAAAGGTGGCTTAGCAACAGACCCAGCGAATTATAGACCCGTAAGTCTGACAAGCCTCAGCTATAAATGGACCTCATAAATAAAGACATAGGCGACCTCCAAACCCTGGATCTGACTCATTTTGACTTTATCAAGGGCAGATCCTACCTGTTAAACCTGGTGGATTTCTTCGAAAATGTGACCAGGGCCATTGATGAGGGCCGATCTGTGCACACAGCATACCTTGACTTGGCAAAGGCTTTTGACACAATTCCATACTCTGGCATTACTGGTAAACTTAGCAAACTGAATGTAAGCCCCTTTGTTGTAAGGTGGGTGGCTGGCTGGCTCCCAACCCAGTCACACACTATCAAAATGGGTGACTCCATATCAACCAGTAGACCTCTTAATACCGGGGTGCAACAGGGGTCATTGCTGGGCCCCCCTACTGTTTGGTTTATACTTCTCAGAAGTTCAGGCCAAACCTAAGGGCTGTGGCTGACCAAGTTTGAGGATGACTGTGAACTGGGTGCAATTATTGAATCCCCAAATGATGTCAGCATACTTCCGGAGGGTGTTACGTAGACCAGCAACTGGTGTTTTAGTCACGGTCCCGACTGAAAGTAAAGAAATGCATCATTCATTTTCCACAATACACTGGAAAAAAGATAAAGAGGAAAAGATGTGAAAGATCAATGAAAAGGGGATCAAGGGCTGGAATCTCTGCCAGACTGAAGTCAAATCCATTCAGGCCTGCATTACCATCCTTACTTCTAGCAAACATGCGCTCTCTGGATAATAAGATGCACTACATAAGGTTTGAAATAGCACCACAAAGCAAGGTGAGAAATACTTGTGTTCTTATGTTTGTAAACAACAGCTGGTGCAGAAACTGTGAGACTGCCCTTAGCCATTGCTCTGAAAACAGAGTTCTTAGCAGTCAGATGTAGACCTTTATATCTGCCTGGAGAGTTCAGTGGTGTCAGCATCATAGTGGTGTGTATCCTGAGTTGCAAACACTGAAGAGGCACTGGCTACGCTGTATAACTCAGTATGTCAGCTGCAGAATAAGAACCCAGATTTTGCACACATTATTGAAGGGGATTTCAGCCAGGCAGATCTGAGGTCAGTATTTCCCGACTACTACCGGTATGTTTGACTTGTAACGGGTAGAAATGCCTTGGACAAGGTATACACCAACATCAAGATGGCATATAAAGCAGTGCAATACCCACACTTGGGCAGCTCAGACCACCTCACCATTGTGCTAATGCCAGCATACAATCCTGTGTTACTAGGGAAAACCCCCCTGTGGAGCAAATTATGGTATTTTCAAAAGGAGCAATCACAGCACTCCAAGATTGCTTTGAAAATACAAACTGGAGCATATTCATAGAGGCTGCGACAGCTGATCAACACATTAACTTGGACGAATACACAGAAACTGTGATGGCATATATATATCTAAATGTGTAGATGACTTGACTGTCAACAGAAACACCATCATAAGTGCCAGCCAAAAACCCTGGCTCACCACCAAAGTATATGAGCTTCTGAAGGAATGCAATGTGGCATTCACATCAAAGTACAAGGAAGGTCTGTGTGGCATGGGTAAACCTGAAGAGAGGGATAAAGTAAGCAAAAAGGGCCTATCAAAAGTCTAGAACCCACTTCACTGACATGAGACCCTAGGCGCATGTGGCAGGGCATAAAAGCCATAACTGAATACAAACCCCTGTCAGCCCAATGCGAGGACCGCACAGAATTCCTGGGTAGGTTAAACACCTTTTTCTGCAGGTTTGAGGACAGGAACAGCTCAGAGATGGTGAAACTTGCTACAGACCCAGGAGATGAAGTGATCAGCCTAAACTCGAGAGGTGAAGAGGACTTCACCTACAGCATCTGAACCCTAGGAAGGCTGCATGACTTTACAACATCATGCGAAAAGTGTTAAAGGACTGTGCTGAACAACTAAGCACTGTACTCAGGGGTGTTTTTGACATCTGCCTCTGTCAAGCGAAGGTACCCAAATACTTCAAAAACACAAAATATTGTTCCATACCGAAGAAATCATCTCCTTCGAGCCTCAATGACTATAGACCAGTAGCAGTCACGTCCACCGTTATGAAAAGCTTCAAAAGGTTAGTCAAAAAAAACTTCTGACAGCAAGCCTTCCAGTGACAATAGATGCACTCCAGTTTGCATATTCTGCCAATTGTTCCACGGAGGATGCCATTTCGGTTGCACTGCATCTTTCATTGGCACACCATGAGAACAGAGACGGCTATGTTAGAATGCTGTTTGTTTACTTCAGTTCAGCATTAAGTACTGTCATCCCGCAACAGCCTATCGAAAAACGTGTTCATCTAGGTATCAATGCCCATATCGTACAACTGGAACCTGGACTTCTTGACTGAAAGACCTCGAAAGGTATTTGTGGAGATGCAAACTCTTCAAAAAGCATCAGTTAACACAGGTGTGCCTCAAGGCTGTGTGTTGATTCCACTACTGTTTACTATACTAACCCACGACTGTAAAGCTAGGTTCAACACCAACCACATCAAGTTTGCGGATGACACTGCAGTCGTGGGCTTTCAATGAAGGACTATAGGGAGGAAGTGTGCTGACTGGTGTGCCAAGTACAACCTCAACCTTAATATCAGCAAAAGAAAGGAGAGCATAATGGACTTCAAGAAAATGCAACAAGCTCATTCTCCTCTCTTGATTAATGGGGAGATGGAAAGAGTAAAGAACAGAAAATTCCTGGGGGCTCACATTGCAGAGGATCAATCTTGGTCTGTAAACACCAGTCATATAGTAAAGAAGGCTCATCAACATCTGCTTTTCCTGAGGGGACTAAAAGCAAGCCCACCACTCCCTATCCTCTCCACCTTATATAGTGCTACTATAGAAAGTATCCTAAAGTGTAACCTTTCAGTGTGGTGTGGGAGCTGCTCATTTGCACACCATAAAGCCATACAAAGTATAATGGAAGTGGATAACTGCTCCAAACTTCCAGCACTACAAGAGTTATACACAGCACAATGTCACAACAGAGCTGCAAAAATAATCAAGGATCGACACTCCCTGCTTATGAACTGTTTACATGCTTGTTGTCCTGCAGAAGGTACCACATCTTGCAGGTTCAGAAACAGCTTCTTCCCACAGGCAATGAGACTCTTGACCTCTGACTATAATCTCAAGGAAGCCGGCTACTGACGAGATGTGGGACAACCAACTCTTTTTTGCTGCAAATAAATGAAACTGTTGTAATATGTAGGTAGAATAACCTGTCTGATGTGAAATGATGAATATGTCCATTGTATGTGTTATTGTATGTATGCATATGTCTTCTTAATTCGGGCCTGATGCATGTAATTTCATTTAGAATGTACTTGTATAGGCTAAATGACCATTTACTTTCACCTGACTTTGACTTGAAGTAGCAAAACCAAGTTGCTATTTCATCACTACGTACTTCTCTGCTAACACTCAAACTTGCTCATCTCGATTAATACCGCACTCCATAGTATTTCTTAAATTATTCCTGTTTTATGCACCACCCTTCTCTCTGTAAAAGGTTTGTAAATTGTATTTGTAAATATAAGTACAAATTTTATTGTACTGTTATGCCATGTGTTCACTGAAACTGTATTGTAAAATTTATTGTAAATATTGATTGCATTAAATGATACCTTGGGGCTTTTCTCCCTGGGCTGTCGCTGAAAAGGGAGGCACCTGTGTCCAGTCAGATTTTCCAGTTAAACAAATGTCAGTAAGTAAGCAAACCGAAGGTACTCCTGTTTTTTCTAGTCAACTGCTGCACTTTTTTCTGTCAAGTATTTACCTTTGAAACATTTGAAAAGGTTTCACTGGCAAAGTCTCTCTCAGCCTTGCCATCAGAAGAATGAGAAGCAAAGTCACCTTCTGTTTGATGGCACACTCCTTTTTGGACAAACTTTTGTTTTTCCCCCTTAGCTTGTTCTGCATCAAAAATGACTTTGATCTTCCACAAAACAAAATATTGTGAAGGCAGCTAAATACAGCACCTTGAATCTCTCACCTGCCTCTCAACATTCCCCGATTGCTGCAATAAATTTGCTTCTCTCCTGCCTGGTGTACAGTGAATAATCATTTTCGACAAAAAACTCTGGTCTCTCCAGTTTTTAGTATTTTTGCCCGTCTGCCACATTTTTGTCAGGATCAGCTCTTCTTGCTGGTATGATTGCATCTTTACTAATGCAGGTCTTTGCTGCTTTCTCATGGGCCATGTATGGAGCATGCACACAATGTGCCCTTTCTGTTAACAAATCCTGCTGTTGGAATACCAGTCCACATACTTATTTGTGCTTTCATAAAATCAATACAGTGTGTTCCTTACAGTTTCTCTGGTACAGCAGAAAATCTCAAGTTTTCTCTGCATACTCTATCCCCTACCATTTTTTAAGCATTTCTTCTTGAGCAGTCTCATACTCCCATCAGTCTTTTCCTCATTTCAACTTCTGATTTTTGCACTTTTATCAGTTCATTTGAATAGCTGTTTTAAGCTTCTTCCATTCTTTTTCCAGCCTTTTATTGTTTCAACTGATGTACTCTTTAGAGTTTCATTTATTTTAATCAGCTCTGAAAGAATTTGATTTACTTTTTCCTCTACATTACTGGAAGTCGCGTCTTTTAGCAACACTGGAGAATGAACAGTGCTTTTTTTCTGAACAGCGGCAGGATTCTTCCCATTCAGCGTTTTCTCCATCTTTTCTATTTGATTTTCTTTTAGACCCGTGGTTCTTCTTTGCTGGCATCCAGGCAGCATACTTAATAGCCAGTAACTGAATTTTACAAAAATAGGCAGAATTACTGGCCCTTGACTGAGTTTCTTTTGTCACACTGGTAGAGCTGAAATTAAGTTGATCAGAATGCAACCATCTTGAAAAGCCTCTAGAATTTGCCATTATTGACAGGAATATGTATCTGAAAGCTGAAAGAGTCATGCAACTGGTGTGGTGATCATAGTTTCAAAACAATTTGGGGGGGGGTAAAATGTTTACAGTTATACCATTTTGTATTTAGTTGTTATCCATTCAGCCAGAAGGATTTTTTTAATTGCATGTTTTTATTTATAAGGCACCATGTACTATTTTCCACAAGGCTATGGTGTTTTTTAAGAACTGATCCCTTGTTTATGCCTAAACTGATGTCTAGTCTGATCTGAGTAGTTGCCTGTTTCGTTTCCTAAACACAAGTATAAAGAAGTAATTTTGCATGCAGTTGATGTATGTAGTTTGGATATTTCATTGACAAGAGAACGACTATGATGCAGTATTGCATGCTGTGTTTTTTATGAAAGGAAAACCTGATTGTCTAGACTATGAACAGACCCTATGTTTTTCCTGTTTCACTGTTGCAGTCATCACATTTGGGTTATTCCTGCCAGAGTAGCCCTCGGCCGGCCCGAATACCAGAGGCTTAGTATTTCTGTGTAGGTTGCTGTCGCTTCAGGACTGACGTCAGGTCATCAGTAGGATAAAGTAAGGCAACCAAAGCCATTACATCAGTCTTTCTTGCCATGGAACCCAAAGCAGAAGCAGTTTGCACAAGTGCTGGTCAGCTGCTACCTGAGTTTTGTCTACTGAATTGAAGCTGAAGTCTTCTAAAGCTAAGTACCCCGTTGGGGATCCTTTTTTCTTGCACTAACCAATGTCAGAAAAAATTAACAATTGTCTCGCCTGTGGAAAGCAAATACCACACCGAGACTTCCATTCTTACTGCGTCACTTGATTAGGCCCAGACCATGACGTCCCCCGCTGCTGCTTCTGTTTTTTGTTCAACGCCAGAACTATCCATTGTCGGGCCCTTATTGTAGCTAGATATTTTCGCTTATAGTCCTCCAACTCCGATATGGCTTCGGTAAGCCATCCAACAGCAGGTCTTCCAAAAAATAAAGATGAAGACAGACCGCACAGGTCCAAACCTACCGATGATGCTCCCGGTAAGCTAGTCGTCAGTTCTCCGGTCCTCAGTGAGGCGCTTTCGCAGCCCCTTATGACTACTTCTGTAGATTCACAAGCTGCTACTGACACCCTTTCGGAGTCTGGTAGGCCGCAAAACTGTTCTTTGACTAAAGATCCTACGGTTGTCTCTACCTTGAATGGGTCCGGAGCCGCTGAGCAGGCACCGGCTTCCAAAGAAATCCTTCGCACTACCTATTCTCGACACACGCCAATGCCTTCTTTCGTGACTACCGTTCTTTCGAAAATGACAGAGTTTCGTAGGCTCAGGGTACGAACCACACCCAAGAAACTGCCGTCCCAATCTCAGGCACCTGCTTCCTTGCCTCAGTCTCAAATGCTTAAAATGGCGGAAGGACCTTATCATGCTGATCAGAGGAAGCCAAGCTACCCCTTCTAAAAGGAAAAGAGATCTGTCCCCTGTAGTTTTGTCTGAATGATGACTGAATGAAGACATGCAACCCCTCTCTGCTTATGAAGATTCTGATGCAAAGGATTCTATTCCTTCATCCTCTCCCCCAGAAGATTTTTCTTTGTGGAAACCCTTCATACCTTAAGGGAGCATTTCCAATGGGAAAGTCAGGACAATCCTCAGTCTAAAAAGAGACTCAGGGAATTCTTACATCTTACACAGCACAGACCCTTGGCCATCCTCCCAGTCCTGGATGTTGTGGAGGATGTTTTCCTGAAATCCAGTCTGACTCCTGACACTCTCCCTTCTGCACCCAGAAAACCAAACCGGTACTACAGCATCCCTGACTCTCACAAATTTCTTTTTAAAAATTCTACTGCTGACCCTGAGGTAATTTCTCAAGGGCCTAAAGGAATTAAAGCAACCTCTAAGAATCCCACCCCTTCAGAAAGGGATTCCCGAGCATTAGACAGATGGGGTAAAATAGTGTACACCTCAGCTACTCTTGCTATCCGAGCACTCAATTGTCAGTTCCATATGCTAAAATTTCAGCAGCATACCCTGGAACTCCTCAAACAAAAAATGTATTCCTTTCCTGCTTGCGCAGAATCTAAAGAGTTAATGCATTCTGCAAGTCAAGTAAGTAAACACACCCTGCACTGTGGTTTTGACTCCCTAGAAGCTTCTTGTAGGGCAGCAGTCACTGTATCTGTCCTTAGAAGGCATGCATGGCTTAAGGAACAGCCCTAGCCAGACCATGTTAAATCTAAATAGTTGGATGCCCCCTTGCACAAAGGCAACTTATTTGGCACCAAGGCAGAAGAGGTCTTAAAAATGGAAGAAAAAGCAAAATATATGCAGGCAGTTAAGGATTTCTTACAGGTCCAGCCACCCAGGTTCAGCAGGCATTGTCCCACCAAACACTGGTCCTTTCCTGCTCCCACCAGGCCAGTTCAGCTCAGACCACGGGGAACCAGACCTCCCAGACAGCAGCCACAGCGAATGCAGAGATCTAAGCAGTGGACTACCTCCACTTCAAAACCATGGAGTCCTAAGCCACCCCCTTATGGTAAGAACTCACAATGATTCTCCTCCCAATCCCCTCCCTCTACCCACCTTCACTTACCCCTAGGAGGAAAACTCTCCCTTCACGCAAGCACCTGGGCCACCATTATCCCTGGACTAGTGTCCCAGGGATACAAATTTTCTTTCCGCACCCTTCTAACTCCAAAAGGGGTCCCAGATCTACCTCCAAACCAGGGGGTAGAAGCAGAAAAGCAAGTCCTTTACTTTCTCTCTGTGAGGGCAGTAGAGCACGTTCCTGCAGAACAGAAAGGCCAAGGTTCTACTCCAGACTTTTTCTTGTACCCAGAAAAGAGGGCAACTGGTGCCCCATCCTCTAACTTTCCATTCTAAACACCTTCTTGGTGATCCCAAAATTCAAAATGCTCACCCTCCAGCAGTTGCTACCCATGCTCTCCAAGGATGCTTGGCTAGTCACCCTAGACCTAAAAGAGGCCTACATCCACATTCCTGTCAGGGAGTCATGCAGGAAATATCTCTGTTTCAGGGCAGGACCTCAGCACTTTCAGTTCTTTGTGTTTACCTTTGGCTTATCTACTACTCTCAGAGGCTCTGGCCATTGCCTTTTGCAGACAAAGGAATACACAGATTTACCCATACTTAGACTGCCTAATTCAGGCAGACAGCCAGGAAAAGCTGCTCAAGCCCTTGGCCTTTGTGAAGTCCCTACTAACCTCCCTAGGGTACACAATCAATGAAAAGAAATCCAAACAGGTACCCACCCAAAGGATTATATTCCTGGGAGCAAGCCTGGTCACAGCTTCCCAGATGGCATTCCTTACACCAGAAAAGCAAACGTTGACAGCCTACTTCTCTTAACTAGCCAGCAGACCCCAGCTTACTGCAAGGAAATCCTGCAAGCTCTGGGGTTCATGGCATCTTGCATTCTACTCATTCCATATGTCAGACTGCATATGAGGAAACTTCATTGGTACCTAAAAAGCCTTTGGTGTCAACAATCTCAAGACCTGGAGACTCTCACACCTATAATACATTGCCTCCGAAAAGATTTTCTTTGGTGGGCAACAGCATGCTTCCACAACAAGGGACTACCTTTCTCACCCCCCCCCCCATTGCCCAGACTTTCACCACAGGCACATCAGACTATGTCTGGGGTGCACACCTGAACTGCAGGTGCATACAGAGCCAGTGGAGTCCACAGCAAATCCATCTGCACATCAACCAAAAAGAGATGATAGCTGTCCAGCACGCCTTGATAGCTTTCAATCCACTTCTCTCCCCAGGGGCTCTCCTCATCAAAACAGACAACACAACTGTGATGTATATCAACATATGCAAGCTGGCTATGACCCTTTGGCACACAGCCTATGCCATGCAACTCCACCTGTTAGCACAATTCCTACCAGGATCTCTCAACTCTCTGGCAGACCACTTAAGCAGAAATCTTCTGGACCCACATGAGTGGCAGCTCGACAGAAGAACCTTTACCCTAATAACTCAGAAATGGAGCACCCCGAAGGTCGATCTCTTTGCCTTACACAGTAACCGTCAGCCTAGCAAGTTCTGCACCAGGGAGCATCACTGCATGACTTGGAAAGTGGATGCCCTTTCCTTCAACTGAGTCAATCTATTAGTCTGTACCTTTCCTCCACTATCTCTCATCCCCAGGGTACTGCTCAAAATAAAGGAGGAAAAACCAAGGACAAGTCTTGTAGCTCCAGACTGGCCTCGCCAGCACTGGTACCCCTTGCTGCGCAGCCTGTCCCCACTGCCACCGTGGCATCTTCCTCAGATTCCAGACCTTCTGACCCAGAGGGAAGGGGAATTCATGCATCCCCAATTTCAGACACTCAGTTTGGCAGCTTGGGTTATTCCCTAACCCCCGATCAATCTGCCAGCCTCAGTAAACAGGTTCTAGATGTTATACATGAGGCTAGACGCCCTAGCACTATAAAGTCTTATGCTGACAAATGGAAAAGGTTCTGCATCTGGATTCAGGCTAAGGGAGACAATACGGCACAGCCCTTCCTCCCTCTCATCCTGGATTACTTAGCTGACCTGCTACACAGTGGCCTCTCTTTTTCTCTATTAAAATTCATGCCTCTGCCATCTCTGCTCATTTTCCCACTGAGCAGACCCTTTTCACACACTCTGATCGAACAGTTCTAAGAGGGGCTAACAACTTAAGGCCACCCAGAAGAGCACCAGCCCCAACTGTGTTGGAAAAGCTCACCCTGCCCCCCTTTGAACCAGCCTCTTCAGCAAAGCTAAAATTTATCTCCTGGAAGACAGCTTTCCTTCTGGCCATCATTTCAGTCAGAAGGGTTTCTGAGCTGCCAGTACTCATGGCTGTGGATCCTTTCATCCATGCTGACAGGGTATCCCTCAGGACTTAACCATCCTTAATGCCCAAGGTGGTGTCCAGTGTGGCTCTCAACCAGTCCATTCATTTGCCCAACTTTTTCCCTAACCCACAGAACAAGGGGGAAATGATCCTGCAACTCTCTAGATGTGCACAGACAGCTCAGATTCTATATAGACAGGACTAAATCCTTCAGAAAGTCTGATCAGTTGCTGGTTAGCTTTGCTGGAGGGGCAAGAGGGCAAAGCCATCTCCAAACAAACCATTTCCAAGAGGATAGCACACTGCATCCATTTCTGCTACAAACAACATGGAAAACCTCCCCCCAAGGGTGTCAGGAATCTCTCCACCAGAGCCGCCTCCACCTCTGCAGCTTTTGTCAGAGGAGTCCCCACCAGGGACATCTGTTCACACCTTTACCAAACATTACCACCTGCCTGTCTTCTCCAAATCCAGGGCAGGGTTTGCCTCTGCAGTCTTGCAGGGCATCCTAGCCTGCCCCTAGTTTCTTTGACTGCCTCCACCCATTTCCTCAGCTTTGGGAATCAACCCAAATGTGATGACTGCAACAGTGAAAGACGAAGAACATAGTACAGTTATGTACACTTACCATAAATGTAGATGTTCGAGTGTATTCACTGTTGCAGTCCTGGTTTCCCTCCCTCCATACACATCTTCTTTCTTCTGTTTCCTTACAAGGGACATGTTGGTATTTACTTTCTACTGGTGGGGGTTCTTCCACCAGACCCTGTCTCTCTCTTGGGGGCTCCTAACAGGTTAGGGCAAGAAAAACTGATGTAATAGTATCGGCTGCCTTACTATATGCTACTGACGGCCTGATGTCAGTCCTGAAGCTACAGCAACTGATGCAGAAATACTAAGCCTCTGGTATTCTGGCCGGCTGAGGGCTATCCTGGCAGGGATAACCCAAATGTGATGACTGCAACAGTGAATACACTAGAACATTTACATTTATGGTAAGTGTATACAACTGTACTTTCTTATTGAGTAGCTACATTCATTGTATTTGCTACAACAAATTCAACAAAAAAAAAAATGAAAATTGAAATAGAATGGAAAATAGTGGAACAGGTTATCAGCTTCAAGTGTCAGTGAGGTTTGTGGTTCAGAAGAAGATATGTGCAAGTTAGACTTGTAGGTGCTGCAGCCAACTGGCATTAAGTGTCAGAGGTAAAGTGACAGAAGAATGCAAAAGAACCTGAAAAGCAGAGAGTACAAAACTTGGTAAAACATGCTTCTGTGTGGCATAGAAATCTGGACAGTGACGACAGAACTGAGGAAGCTTTGAGGTAAGAGATTAAGTGCCTGCTACTGGTACTGTGGTGCTCACTGTGGGAAAGACAAATAAATTAAGACAGAACAGAAGTCAGAGTAGCCCCAATTACAAAGAAGGACTAGGAGAAGAAATTTTGATGGTTCAGTCACACAAGCAGGAAAGTTAGACAATTTGGTAAAGATCTGGATAAGCGGGAAGAAAGAAAGAGGAGACGAGAATGTCCATCCAAGGAATGGACTTATTCCATGAGAGGAGGCATGTAACATTGAGGCATGACTGTCAAAGAGGGTACGGGAGAGGTGCTGAATTGAAAGTGGTGGTAACTGTTGCTGATGCATACTGACCTCATAAAGATGGGATTACAGAATGATGGTGCCAATGATGATGAAATGCAACAAATGTTTGAATGGGAGTGTTAGTGCTCACTGCATATGGCCAGCACCTTCTACTGCAGACTTCTGAATATAGGTGTGTGTGTGTGTGTGTGTGTGTCTTACATAATTTATTTGTTTATGTATGCATATGTATTTAAGGTATTTGTGTGGCTCCTTCCAGGATGTCTTGTTAACACTACAAACAGGATGTCCATTTTATGTTACAGTAGGATTTCCTTAGGCTGTCCTGTTGGTCATTCTTTAGGCTAGTGTTTCCCTTTTCTGGAAGTATGTATACACTTTTTGGCACTCTCTTAATCATATTAGGAGCAGGAGATTTTATGATGAATACAGTACAGTGTTGCATACCATTCAACCTTTTAGAACAAGAAATTTGGAGAGAGCTGGAAATGTTATAAACTTCAGAATGTTGCTAGAGTAAAAGGCTTTGCATTTTAAGAAGGATGTGAAGTCTGAAACTGAAATGTCTGCCATTATTTAGTGATTTCAGTCCTCAGTGATTCGCCAAAAAACCCCAAATTATAAGAGGAACAGAGCTAAAATGAGTGAAAAATTTAGAGAGTACAGAGCTGTTAAATTTCTCCAAGTCTTTTGGGTTTCTAATAACATGACAGGAATGGACCCCATTCCTGTGTAAGTGTGATTAAATTCATGAAATATTAGTATTGTTGCAGTCTTTGATGTTAGCCAAAAGTGCTCTTCCAGCATCCAGAATGTGCCCAGAATTTACTCTTGAGATTCGTGTGAAGTTGCATGTATCAGTAGCATATCTAAATAATGACTGTAAATTTTTTTTAAGACCCATTGCTTCTACTACTGTTGGAAGTGTCTTGGTATCCACTGTCCACACTTCCCTCATTTCTGCCTGCAAGTACTGGTATTTTATGACTTTGTGTCTCTATGTACACAAGACCCTAATCACTGGGTGTAGCAATTTCAATGATCAATGTTACTTTTGTCTTCTTTTCATGGACTACTGTATCTGTTTTTCTCACATCTGTTTTTTGAACAGTTGGTAATGGATGATCCCTTATGATATAAATGTCATCATTCTGTATAATGCTTTGCGACTAATGTTTCCCGTGCTTCTCAGGTACTTCAGTACTGTAATGTTTGCACAGTATGCAGTGTTAACAGTTGTGACACATTATTATGCCTTTCAGTTTACAGGCCCTCTGCCCATTAGTGCATCATACCCAGCAACACGATGTGCAACTACTTCCATTCCTGTTGTACAGGACCTGCATTTGTCTGCTTCTCCCACGTGTTCAGTGAACTTTGTAAACCAGCTAGGTTGTAGTCCGCTCTGCTGGGCCCGCCTGTATTAACCTTTCATGTTTTGGTTTAAATTCACCTCTACTTTACCCTCCTGCATAAGATCCTGATCGGCATGAGGTTGTTCTAGGAGATGTTCATCGTGCATACAGCTGCAGTCATAATAGATGGGTTATCCTACCATCAGGCGGGTCCTCGGTCGGTCGAATTCCAAAGTCTAGGTCCGATGTCGGTTGTCGTCGCTTCTTCCCTGACGTCAGTGCGGCAGGGGTATAAAGGAACCAGCCAACGCCATTTTCTTCAGTCTTTCTTGCCGCGCAGTGCCCGAAGCAGAAGCAGTTCGCAAGTGACGGTCGGCCAGCTCCTGAGATTTACGAAAAATATTGCAGCCGAAGTCTTGAAAGCTAAGTACCCCGTTGGGGAAACTTTTCTTGCCTCAGACCGATGTCAGACAAAGTTAATAATTGCATTTCATGTGGGAAGCAAATACCGCATAAGGATTTCCATTCCTTCTGCATTCCTTCCTTAAGCCCAGACCACGACGTCTCAGCCTGTCGTTTTTGTGCTAGATTCAACAAACGCACTATTAAGCGTCGGGCGGAGTTCGCCCAACACTATTTTGGTAAAAAGTTTAATTACATTATGTCGTTGGATACTCCGACTCCAGTTTTGAATAAAAGACGCAAAGATAAGGACCGGCATACGAGGTCCGCGACTTCTACCGACACCACACTAAAGCCGGCTACAGGTGCTCCGGTTCTCAGCGAGGCACCTACGCAGCCCCTGAGTACCGATGACGCTTCTTTAGCGGTGTCTTCTGTGCCCGAGGTCGCAGGTTCCTCGGCGCCCACTCCGACTACAGATACCGACGCCACCCTTGGTGGGGAAACTCAGAGTTTAGACAGGCCTGCCAGCTTTCAAGGTGTCTTCAGGCCTTCCTCTTTTTCCATTAAGGCTTTCACAAAATCTAAAGCAGCCAGGAAAACTAAAAGACAAGCTCCACAGAGCCCCTCTCAAGGTCCCATGCCTAAAAAACAGATGCTCAAAATGGCTGAGGATTTGATTTCTCTTATCAGGGGTTCTCAACCTCCCTCGGACAAAAGGCCCAGATTGGAGGAAGACTACCCTTCCTCAGACCAAGCCTCTATTACCTCAGAACATTCTGAGGACCAGGAATATTCATATTCCCCTTTTGAAGATTCTGATGCTGAGGAATCCATCCCCTCGGTCTCCCCCCCCCCCCCGAGGACTATTCTTTTGGGGAAACCTTACACACCTTGAGGGAACACTTTCACTGGGAAGGTCAAGATTACTCAGATTCCAAGAAAAGGCTCAGGGATTTTCTCTTGCTTCCTCAGCACAGGCCTCTGGCTATCCCTCCTGTCTTGGATATTCTAGATGATGTGTACACAGAAGCCAGCTTCAACTCATATTCTTTACCTCCAGCTCCTGTTAAACCTGACAGGTATTACCGGGTTCCTGATTCACACCATTTCCTTTACAAAAGCCATGCTGCTGACCCAGAAACTATTTCACAGGGTCCCAAGGGAATTAAGGCCTCTACTGCCAAAAACCCATTACCTTCGGAGAGAGATTCTAGAGCTTTAGAAAGGTGGGGGAAAAAGGTATACACCTCGGCCACTTTAACCATGAGGGCATTAAACTGTCAGTTCCATATGTTAAAGTATCAACAGTTTTTGTTATCTCAGTTGAAAAGCAAAATTACACAACCTGAGCAACCAGGTGTAAAGGAGTTGCAGGATTTGTTGCATAGTGCAGAGCAAGTGGGTAAACATACCTTACAATGTGGTTTTGATGCTTTAGAGGCCTCATGTAGAGCTGCTGTTACAGGGTCCGTCATACATAGACATGCTTGGCTCAAAGAGCAAACCTTACCTGATCATGTCAAAGCTAAATTACTAGATGCACCTCTTCAAAAAGATGTATTGTTTGGTGGTAAAGCTGAGGAGGTACTAAAGAAAATGGAGGAAAAGGCAAGATCAATGCAAACAGTGAAAGATTTCCTACAGGTACAATCTCCACGTTTCAGAAGAAACTGACCTTCAAAAAATTGGTCCTCTCCAGCCACGGACAGACCTCAAAGAGGTAGATACAGGCGCCCGAGGGGTAGAGGGCAATCTCAAGGATCATTTAGAGGCAGACAATGGCAAGCACCTACACCAAGTGGTGGAGAAGATAGATCACAGTCATTCAGAAAGCAGATGCAATGACCTTCCCCTCTGCATGCCAAGCAAAGCTTTAATGGCAGCACCTTTAGGCGGAAAACTGGCTTTATTTTAAAAAAACTGGCATATTGTGACAAAAGACAAATGGATCCTGGATATTATAGACAGAGGCTACAGATTCCACTTTCACACCCTTCCAAAAATGAGAGGCATGCCAAACCTGCCACAAAATCAAAGGGCAGAGGCACAAAAACAAATTTCAGCTCTCATGGACATGAAAGCTATTCAAGAGGTACCTGCAAAAAAACAAGGTCAAGGTTTTTAATTCCAGACTATTCCTGGTACCAAGGAAGGACAAAGATTGGAGACCTATTCTGGACCTATCCATCCTAAACGCATATTTACTCGTACCAAAATTCAAGATGCTCACATTACAGCAGCTTCTTCCCATGCTGGGCAAGGAGTCTTGGCTGATAACATTGGACCTCAAGGAGGCATACCTGCATGTCCCTGTCAGACAAGATTGCGGAAGATACCTCAGATTTCTTGCAGGTTCAACCCATTATCAGTTTTCTGCATTGCCCTTTGGCTTATCTACTGCGGCCAGAGTGTTTACGAAATGCCTGGCATCAGTAATTGCCTTCTGCAGACTTCAAGGGATACAAATATACCCATATCTGGACGACTGCCTGATCCAAGCGGACAGCAAGCACATACTTCTGAAACACCTGGCATTTGTAATAAAGTTGTTGAACTTTCTGGGATACACAGTCAACAAAAAGAAATCAAAACTAATACCCTCTCATACAATAATTTTCCTGGGTGCCAGCTTGGATACAAACACCCAGATGGCCTACCTCACGCCAGAGAAGCAAGGGCAACCATCTCAATACTTCAGAAAAATGGCAACCTTCACCAGGCTGACTGCAAGGAAAATCCTGCAGGCTCTGGGATTCATGTCATCTTGCATCCTTCTGATCCCATGTGCAAAGCTGCATATGAGGAAACTTCAATGGTACCTAAAAAAAACTTATGGTCTCAACACAGCCACAGTTTGGAAACAATTATACCACTCATTCCATGTCTTCAAAAGGAATTTCTGTGGTGGGCTCAAGCATGCCAAAGAAACACAGGTCTCCCCTTCTGCATGCCTCAAGCAAATCAAATCATCACAACAGACGCCTCGGACTACACCTGGGGGGCGCACATGACAGATCAGTGCATTCAGGGCAAATGGTCCCAAAAGGAGAAGCACCTACACATCAATCAAAAGGAAATGCTAGCAGTACAAAATGCTATTATGGCCTTCAAAGACCTACTGCATCCAGGCCAGCTATTAATAAGGACAGACAACACCACAGTGATGTGGTACATAAACAGGGAGGAACTCATTCATACCCCCTGTGCAGACTAGCCATGTCCCTTTGGAACACGGCTCTGGAATTGCAAATCCAACTTCAAGCACAATTCCTACCAGGGAAGGAAAACATGCTGGCAGACAACCTAAGCAGAATTATGACAGATCCACACGAATGGAAGTTGCATCCTCAAGTTTTCGCAAAGATAATTCAGGCATGGGGACGGCCAGACATAGATCTCTCTGCTACCCACGAAAATTACCAACTAAAAAAATTTTGCTCAAGGACCTATCATCCACAGGCCTGGAAAGTGGACGCACTCTCTTTCAATTGGACAACATTGGCAGTCTATGCCTTTCCACTTCTTCCTCTGCTGCCCAAAGTTCTATTAAAAGCCAGAGCAGAGAGGCCAAAGATGATTCTCATTGCTCCAGACTGGCCAAGACAACACTGGTATCCACTCCTGAAGAGCCTGACGCATTCCCCACCATGGCCCCTACCTCTAGTGCCTCTTCTGTTGACCCAGCACAGTTTCAAAACTCTTCACAGTCAACTGAAAACCCTCAATCTAGCCTCATGGAGGATTCCTTGATTTCCCAACAGACTCTACTCTCCAAGGAAGTGCAGGATGTCATCTTGGAGGCCAGAAGACCTTCTACTAGAAAAGCCTACCCCGCCAAATGGAAACGGTTTTGTGCCTGGAATCAGAAAAAGGGCCAGAATCCTTGGGTACTAAATTTACCTCAAATATTGCAGTACCTAGCTGAGATGTTAAACAGTGGACTTTCCTTCTCCTCCATCAAAATCCATGCTTCAGCCATTTCTGCACAGTACAACACTGATCCTCCTTTATTCTCTCATCCTCTCTTAAGACAGTTCCTCAGAAGGGGCTAAGAATATAAAACCCCCAAGGAAACCACCAGTACCTGCTTGGGACCTCAACTTCATTTTAGAAAAACTGACCCTGCCTCCATTTGAGCCAGCTGCTTCAACACAACTGCAATATTTGTCATGGAAAACAGCCTTCCTTCTGGCTATCACCTCAGCACGCAGGGTTTCGGAACTACAAGCCCTCATGGCTGTGCAACCTTTCATCATTTTCCATCAGGACATAGTTTCCTTATGAACCAACCCTTCCTTTATGCCAAAGGTAGTATCTAGTGTAGCCTTGAATCAGACTGTCCACTTACCTACCTTTTATCCTAACCCACAAAACAAAGGGGAAAGACTACTACATTCCTTGGACATTCACAGGCAACTTCGTTATTATTTGGACAGGACAAAGCCATTCAGAAAATCAGAGCAACTCTTTGTGTCCTATGCTACAGGTGCTCAAGGAAAGGCTATTTCCAAACAGACAATCTCAAAATGGATAGCCCACTGCATACACTTTTGTTACTCATTTCATGGAAAACCTGTACCTGCAAACATCAGATCTCACTCCACAAGGGCCACAGCTACCTCTGCAGCTTTCCTCAGGGGGGTTCCTACCAAGGATATTTTGGAAGCAGCTACTTGGAGTTTGTACACACCTTCTCCAAGCACTATCACCTTCCACTATACTCTAAATCTAGAGCGGGCTTTGCCACAGCAATCTTGCAGGGCATCCTTGCTCCTCCTAGTTCCACTTAGTGCCTGCCACCCCTTTTTTAGCTTTGGGATTCTACCCATCTGTTATGACTGCAGCTGTATGCACGATGAACATAGTACAGTTTTGTACCTACCATAAATGTAGATGTTCGAGTGCTAATACAGCTGCAGTCCAGGTTTCCCTCCCTCCACCCCCTCTTGGGACAGGCCTTGTGACAAACACCTCCTCATACATCCTGATTGGGGTATTCTTTTATGGTGTATTTGCTTGCACACTGCTGTTTTTTTATTATATTGCATTGCATTATTACATAAGTTTATGTTTTGCCTTCCTTCTGGGGGCACCTGACATCTGGGGCAAGAAAAACTGAAGAAAATGGTGTCGGCTGGTTCCTTTATATCCCCTGCTGCACTGACGTCAGGGAAGAATCGACGACAACCGACGCCGGACCTAGACTTTGGAATTCGGCCAACCGAGGACCCGCCTGACTGCAGGATAAACCCGTCTGTTATGACTGCAGCTGTATTAGCACTCAAACATCTACATTTATGGTAGGTACAAATCTGTACTTTTTCTGTACTTGCAACTATATTTATTTATATATTTACTTACTTATTTTATTTATTTATGTAGCATTTGTTTACCTGGAAAGCCAGAATGAGACAGAGCCCATTTTCAGTGGTGGCCCAGGGAGAGAGACTCCAGATGCAACCCAGAAGAAGCCCATGTGAATGCAAGGAGGACATGCAGACTCCACACAGAAGGCACCCCAGCCGAGGATCAAACCAGATAACCTCTTCCTGTGAGGCGACAAAACTAACCGCTGCACCACTGTGCCTCCTGCACTGCCTTTTTCACATTTTTTGCCTTCTGTTCCTTGTATTCTTCCTTTTGTTTTTTTTTTTTGTTTTTTTTGGCACCTTCATTTGCTGCATGATTTTTGTCTTTTTTTGGTTTGATTTCCACTTCCGTTGACACCGATATGCTTCTGCTAAACTAAGCAGAGAAGTCATCTGTGATTCCGACCACTGCCACCAATATGTGATGTCCTCATGCTGGGCCAATACTCAGGGAGCTTGAATCCTCACCACTGACACTGGAGAGGGACATGCACTTGGAATACAAATGGATGCACTCAGTATTTCCAGATACAGACAGGGAACACACACAACCTGGGGTCTGGATGTCTCTGTATCTGTCTCCTTCCAGGTTCCCCAATAAGACTCCACATTGATACAACTGTAGGGTTAGGTCCTCAGCTGAGTGTCCAAGCCAAGTCCTCCAGCATCCTCTCTATGAACCCAGTGCTTCATGTCCCTTCCCTAAGTAGATGACTCACACACACACACACACTTGGGAAAGATTGGCACATATTACCTGCTCTATCAACTTTGCCCAGACTATAAAGCAGTTTCACTGTCACCAGTCAGTTAATATAAGGCTATTAAAAGGGTATCCACTTATGCTGAGTGAAGTTAATATTAACACAAAAGATAGTAGTAGACCAAGACAGGTAGGCCTTCTGGAGTGGCCCACATGATGTCGCAAATAAATGTAAGTACTTTGAAAGGTTAGATGCTTTCTACAAGGACCAGCCACAATCAAAGTTTTAAATATATTTAATAATAAAATAATATGAAAATATTGAATATATATTTACAGTAAACCACATAGCTCAAATCACATGAAATATTGAAATTAAACTTGATGGGCAGACTCGTACAAATAAAGAAAAACAATCTCTAAACTAAATTTCACTTACATTCCTGACTGAATCTGGAAGCATTTACTATTCCCTAATAACTTACTTGGGCAAGGCAAGATGAGCAGCCTTTCTAGTAGGGGCCCCCAAACAGAGAACACTCAGTACTCTGAGATTCGTCTTTGTAATATCTAAACTATAATTTCCAAGATGGCTGGCAGAATGACCTTATCTGTTCACCTGACTCTAGGTTCTCACAGTATTCCCCTTTGATGCTGAGCCAGGAATTTAGCTTGGACAGCTACAATACAAATCTGAATGTTTATGGGAGTGCCTGGGGCTCGCCCTCCCTTTACTGTGATAATGAACAAAGGCTTTTTCCCAGACCTAGTGCCTCCAGTCCAGTTCAGCATTGTGGGGTGCTGTTTTAATGATTTAACAGCTCATTTTAATTTCCCTTCTTTTCTCAAAGTAAGCTAGCTGGTACATTTAAGTCAGTTGCATTAACACACATACATTTCTCTTCATTCCAGCATGGTGCATTGTTCCATTTTATCACAAGCAAAGCTCACAAGTACATTTTCAGCACAAGCATTTGTACAAATCCAAATAAAACTGGGGAAAAAAAGCGGCACTGCAACCATAAGTTAACTTAAATGTTTAGTGCATGTCCTTCAAGGATGCATCTGCAGTCATAACATATGGGTTGTCCTGCCTCAGGCAGCCCTTCGGTCGGCCGGCCGGATTCCAAAGTCTGGGTCTGGCCACGGCTGATGTCGCACTTTCCTCGACGTCAGAGCTTCTGGGGTATAAAGGCATCAGCCGACGCCATTTTCCTCAGTCTTTCTTGCCGCGCGGTGCCCGAAGCAGAAGCTGTTTGCAAGTGCCGGTCGGTCAGATCCAGAGATTTCAGCTACCGAAGACTTCGAAAAAAGCTAAGTATCCCGTTGGGGACTCTTTCTTGCCTCAGCCGATGTCAGACAAAGTAAATAATTGTTTAACTTGTGGGAAACAAATACCTCATAAGGATTTCCATTCTTACTGCCTTCCTTGCTTAGGCCCAGACCACGACGTATCAGCTTGTTTAGCCTGTGCCTCCTAAAACCGACGGACTCTTAGACGTCGGTCGGAGTTTGCAGAAGAATTTTTCGGATCCGCTTTTACATATAAAATGCCGTCGGAGACTCCGACTACGCATTTGGCCAAAAAACGCAGGGAAAAGGACCGACACTCGCGGCCCACGGTTTCGGCTGAAACCACGGCTAGGCCTACCGCGAGTGTCTCGGTTTCGGCTGAAACCGAGCCCTCAGTTCTTACTACGCCAGAAACCATACCTCCGACAACCGAGGCCAGAGAGGCCCCGGCTGAGTCGGCTTCAGAAATCCCTACCGAAGCTAGCGCTCAAGATTTGTCCGACACCATTCCATTGGACATTTCTACACCTGCACGTGGGGCAGCTAGGCCCCCAGCTTCTATGTCTATTAAGGCCTTCTCCAGGGCTAAAGCTGCCAAACTTTCAAAAGCTTTACCTACCAAATCAACTTCTCAGAGGCCTTACTCAAGCTCTCAGATTCTCAGTCTTGCTGAGGACCTTATCTCCTTGATTAGGGGTTCCCAATCTCACCCAGACAGGGCCTCCCAACCTCCACCAGACAAAAGGCCTAGGACTGAACCTGTCTCCTGATTACTCCACGGATGGATCTGATTTGTCAGACCATCAGGAAGGGGCCTATTCTCCTTATGAGGATTCAGATGCTGAAGACTCTATCCCTTCGGCCTCCCCTCCTGAAGAATTTTCCTTTGGGGAGACCTTGCACTCTATGAGGGAACACTTTCAATGGCAGGGTCAGGATTTTTCTGATTCTAGAAAAAGACTAAGGACTTTTTTACATTTGCCCCAGCATAGGCCCTTAGCCATACCACCAGTGCTAACTGTAATTGATGATGTGTATAATGATGTTAGTTCTGCACCTGATTCTCTCCCTCCGGCCCCTGCCAAACCTGACAGATACTACAGGGTCCCGGATTCTCACTTCCACCTGTATAATGCCCATGCTGCAGACCCAGAAACTATTTCACAGGGCCCAAAAGGTGTTGCAGCTGCCACTGCCAAAAATCCCCTACCCTCTGAAAGAGAGTCTAGAGCATTAGAGATGGGGTAAAAAGGTTTATACATCTGCTACTCTTTCTGCCAGGGCATTAAACTGTCAATTCCATATGACACAGTACCAAGAATATTTGTTAGATCAGCTGAATAAGAAGCTTTCTTCTCCTGAACCTTTAGACCGTAAATCCCTTCAGGATTTGGTACACAACTCTCAGCAGGTCAGTAATCATTTCTTAAAATGTGGCTATGATGCACTGGAGGCTTCATTTAGATCAGCTATGACTGGGGCAGTAATTGTAGGCATGCCTGGCTAAAAGAGCAATCCCTGCCAGACCATGTCAAGGCTAAGCTCCTAGATGCTCCAATGGAGAAACAAAGTTTATTTGGCTCCCCTGCACAGGAGATTCTAAAGAAAGTGGAAGAAAAAGCAAAATCTGTGCAAACAGTAAAGGAATTTCTACAGGTCCAACCTCCGAGGTTCAGCAGAAACTGGCCTTCCAAGAATTGGTCCTTTCCAGACACCTCCAGAGCACAAAGGGGCAGGAATAGACGCCCTCGAGGCAGAGGTCAATCAAAGGGTGCCTATAGGGGTCGTCAATGGCAGCCTGCCAACCAGAGGAGTAGTGCCACAGCTGCAACTACAACCACTAGCACAGGACAGACACAATGACTTGACTCTGATTTCGCCTACCAGGGAACAACTGGAAGCTCCCTTGGGCGGAAAGCTGGCTTTATTCTCAAGAAACTGGCATTGCATTACAAAGGACACATGGACATTGCAAACAATAGACAAAGGATACAGGTTTCACTTCCACACTTCACCAAAAAGGAGCGGAATGCCAAACCTACCACCAAATCAGAAGCCAGAGGCTTTAAGACAAATCAAAAATTTACTTCAGATGAAAGCGATAGAAAGGGTACCATCTATGGAACAAGGCCAAGGATTTTACTCCAGACTATTCCTTGTACCAAGAAAAGAAAACCAATGGAGGCCTATTCTCGACTTGTCCGCACTGAACACATATCTCATTGTACCAAAATTCAAAATGCTGACCCTACAGCAACTTCTTCCCATGTTGGGCAAGGAGTCTTGGCTGGTGACTCTAGATCTCAAGGAGGCATACCTGCACGTCCCTATCCGACCAGATTGCAGAAGACAACTCAGATTTCTTGCAGGATCAGAGCATTATCAATTCTCAGCATTGCCCTTTGGCTTATCTACTGCGCCCAGAGTATTCACGAAATGCCTGGCATCAGTAATTGCACATTGCAGACTTCAGGGAATTCAAATCTACCCATACCTGGACGACTGCCTAATACAAGCGGACAACAAGACAAAATTGATAAAGGATTTGGCCTATGTCATACACCTGCTACAGGCCTTGGGATACACAGTCAACATCCAAAAGTCAAGACTAGTGCCATCCCAAAGGATAACCTTCTTGGGTGCGGATCTGGACACATTAACTCAGATGGCTTTTCTCACAGAAGAAAAACAAAAACAACTTCCAGATTATTTCATGACTTTGACAAAACAAACTCAGCTTACTGCAAGGAAAGTCCTGCAGGCCCTGTGTTTCATGGCATCCTGCATAATCTTGATCCCACATGCCAGGCTGCATATGAGGAAATTACAATGGTACCTAAGAAATGTATGGTCTCAACACAGACACAGTCTAGAAACCATGATACTAATCATTCCATGCCTTCAAAAGGAATTCCTGTGGTGGGCTCAGGCCTGCCAGTCCAACAGAGGGTTACCTTTCAAGAAACCAAAACCAAGGCAGACCATCACCACGGACGCCTCAGACCTAGGATGGGGAGCACACATGGAGGACAAATGTATCCAAGGCTTATGGCCTCAAGGACAGCTAAACTTGCACATAAACCAAAAGGAGATGCTGGCAGGGAAGCATGCAATCGAGGCATTCAAACCATTCCTCCAGCAAGGACATCTGCTGATAAGGACAGACAACACCACCATCATGTGGTACATAAACAAACAGGGAGGCACGCATTCCTACCCTCTATGCCGGATGGCAATGGATCTGTGGAACCTAGGCCTGAATCTCAATATCCAGCTGCAGGCCATATTTGTACCAGGAAAAGAGAATTCACTAGCAGACAGCTTAAGCAGGACTACCACGGATGCTGCATCCAGACATCTTCAAACTCATAACAAAGAAATGGGGATTGCCAGAGATAGATCTGTTCGCCTCCCCTCTCAACCACCAACTGAAGAAATTCTGCTCAAGGACATACCACCCACAAGCCTGGAGGGTGGACTCTCTCTCTTTCAGCTGGAATGCCCTAATAGTGTATGCGTTCCCACCTCTCCCATTGATGTACAAGGTTCTACTGAAGATCAGGGAGGAACAGCCAAAGGTGATACTAATAGCTCCGGACTGGCCAAGACAACACTGGTATCCGCTACTGAAAAGCATGTCTCAGGCGAACTCATGGCCTCTACCCCTATGTCCTCTTCTTCTAACGCAGAACAGTTTCAAGACCCTGCATCCAAACTTGAAAACTCTGCAACTAACTGCCTGGAAAATTGCTTAAAACCAAACCAAACTGTCTTATCTCAGAGGGTCAAGGACATTATCCTGGAGGCTCGCAGACCCTCCACAAGGAAGACATACTCAGCTAAATGGAAGAGATTCCTCATTTGGAGCACATCAAAGGGCACAGATGTCTCAGTGGCAAACCTAGCACACATCCTAGAATACTTAGCAGAATTGTTCCACAATGGCCTGTCTTACTCTTCCATTAAGATTCATGCTTCAGCAATATCTGCAGAATACAATATGGATCCTCCTATCTTCTCTCACCCTCTACTCAGACAATTTTTGAGAGGGATCAAAAATGTTAAACCTCCAAGGAGACCCCCTCTACCTGCATGGGATCTCAATTTCGTGCTGGAAAAATTGACTCTACCTCCTTTTGAACCAGCAGCATCAGCAGACTTACAATTTGTATCTTGGAAAACTGCATTCCTTCTGGCAATCACTTCAGCAAGAAGAGTATCCGAGCTACAGGCATTAATGGCAGTGCAGCCTTTCCTTATTTTGCACCAGGATAGAGTGTCCCTGAGAACCAATCCTACTTTCATGCCAAAGGTGGTATCCACGGTATCCTTGAACCAAGCCATTCATTTGCCTACGTTCTTCCCTAACCCACAGAACAAAGGAGAAAAACTCTTGCACACCTTGGATATACACAGACAGCTACGCTACTATCTGGACAGAACTAAAACCAGCAGAAAAACTGACCAACTTTTTGTAGCCTATGCAACTGGGGTGCAAGGAAAAGCAATTTCCAAGCAGACAATTTCAAAATGGATAGGAAATTGCATTCGCTTTGCTACTCTTTTCATAGAAAGACAGCTCCTGAAAATATCAGGCCTCATTCCACAAGGGCCACAGCCACCACTACAGCTTTCCTACGAGGGTGGCTACCAAGGACATTTTAGAAGCTGCTACTTGGAGCTCCGTGCATACATTTGCCAAGCATTATAATCTACCTTTATATTCCAGATCCCGAGCAGGCTTTGCAACTGCAGTTTTACAGGGGATCTTAACTACACCTTCCTTATCTTAGTACCTCCTCCCCCAGTTTGGCTATGGTATTCTACCCATATGTTATGACTGCAGATGCATCCTTGAAGGACATAGTACAGTTTTGTACCTACCATAAATGTAGATGTCCGATAGGTATGCATCTGCAGTCAGGATTACCCACCCTCCTTCCCCTCTGTGGTATTCCTAGGGTGCTTACCCCTCTTTCAGCTAACTGGGGGAATCTATTATGGTGTATTTGTTTGTTTGTTTGTTTGTATATATGTATATATTTTTTTTGCTACTGTTTGGAACTTTCTACATTTATCCAAATTTAGCCTTCCTAGAGGGCACCTGGCATCTGGGGCAAGAAACACTGAGGAAAATGGCGTCGGCTGATGCCTTTATACCCCAGAAGCTCTGACGTTGGGGAAAGTGCGACATCAGCCGAGGCCAGACCCAGACTTTGGAATCCGGCCGACCGAAGGGCTGCCTGAGGCAGGACAACCCATATGTTATGACTGCAGATGCATACCTATCGGACATCTACATTTATGGTAGGTACAAAACTGTACTTTTCATCTCGTACACATCCATTTAATATACAAATGGCGTACAGTTCTAATACATATGTAACAAGCATCTGGTATAAATCAGTTTGATATTCAAAGGATGCATCATTCTTTGCAAAGCTCCAGCTGGCTATGGTGGCACTTGTCCATATCATCACATCATCTTAGACTTCTCTTGTGTTGACTTTCACTATGGTTGGATTTGATGAGGTCACCAGATATGTATGCAGTCCTACTATTACAGATCTGTGCATGTAGTCAAGGCCCATAACCCCCTTCAGAAAGCGGAATATATAGTCTTGGTATGCATTGATGTTTATGTATCATTTGATAAGCATGAAACATTTTATTGTCCAAGTAATCCATTACCTTTTGGAGCGTGTCAGTAACCCTGAAAGTGTAATGATAAGCAAATTGGTTTATAGCTTGGACTTTGTTCCTAGATGTCAGGGCTGTTTTTATTATTTATTTTAGTATTCTAAAATATTCCCTACTGAGTGTTGTTCGCATGTGTTCATGTTTTGTTAGTCCTTCATCAGTTCCCAAATATTTATATACTCCTTCCTGCTCAAGTTCCTTTTTTAATGATACAGCTTTTCTGCTTTAACTGTTGCATATTTATCAAGACCAAATGCCATTCTTACATCATCTGAGAAAGTGTTCACCTATTGGAGTTGTGCTATCAACTCCTCATTTGATAAACTTATACAATTTTAAATCAGAAGCCTGTACACTTTGTTTTCTGGGAGCTGAATTATAACCATGATCTAGTCTGTTAAGTAGTTTAATGAGTTAAGGGCAAGACAGAAGAGCATCAATGACAGAGTCACCCTGGAATATCCCCCTTTGAATTTTTATCCCTGGAAAAATAAAATGGGGGGGGGGGCAAAGGCCCAAAAATGGGGACAAATTTTAAATATTGCTCTTATAAGCTTAGAATTTTGCTATAATAAAAAGGGCTTTGTAAGCATACATTTTCAGAATGATGTGAAGTCTGAAACTGAAATGTCTGTCATTATTTAGTGACTTCAATCCTCAATGATTTGCCAGAAAACAACAAATTATATGAAGAACAGATCTAAAATACAAGTCTGATCTGGACAGTTCAGAGCTGGGTATCCTCCCTCAGAACTGTCAATGTGATCTACTTTAATGTGTCAGTAGATGTTCGTGTAATTGAATGCTTGCTGCAGATTTTGCTGTCTGCATCATCTTGGGTCCTGCACATTATACTAAATTTGTTGATCTGTCCTTATAGTTAGTTCTGTAGCACTTGTAGCCTTTGTGTAAACCACTTATCTAATTTATTATGTTAAATAATTATCCATATAGTATATGTTTCTGTTTCTCATATTAATATGAAGCATGATGTTATGTTCTATCTTGCCTTCATTCTTGCTGGTTGGTTCAGAACTGAGAATCTGTTCCAGGTCAGCCTATACTAAAGCTCGAGAGCTTCCACTGGCTCGAGGCAATACCCTATCCCATCATGCTTAGGGAGATTACCTAGATCTTGTTTGCCGCTAAACTAGATAGAGTGCTTCATACTAGGCTCAGGCTAAGACAAATCTTTTTTCCTCATTTATACTATTTTTGTCCTAAATTCTTAGATTGTTTGGTTGATCTGTGCTTGTGTTATTGTTTACTTCTGTATTTGTGACTTTCTCGCATTGTTGGTGTTACTGCTGCTGTTGGCCATCGTACTTTCGTTAGGCCGTTACTTTTTCCCTATCCCCGGCTCCACTTTCTTTGAGAATTATTGTTGATATTTATATTAAGCTATCCTGTCACCCCCTTCTATAGTGTAAGGAGTTTAAGTTAGAGAACTCTCTTTCCGCCCGTTTAAATTAGAGGACTTTTCACACGTCCCCGTTGTTTTCTCCTAGAGGAGCAGCTGTTTGTTAGAGACTTCTCTTCTGGCTAGAGAGACTGTCATTTGAGGTAGAGACTTCTCTTCTAGTCTCCCTAGTTGGTTATTTGGGTTCTGTTTAAAAAAAAAATAAGTTTGCCGTGTTTCTGTTTGTTGTTGATTGTAGAACTATTAGGTTAGCTATGTCCAAAGATTCTAAAGAAGTGAAGTCTTCGGGCTTCAAGAAGTGTGACTGTTGCAGCCAAAAAATGTCCCTGACAGACACACCAGTTGTGTACTGTTTGGGTGCAGTCCATCTGTAGAAGTCCTGCTCTTTCTGCCACGCTTTCAGTGCCAGAGTTTTGTTAGGGTATTTTTGAAGGTTCCTTTCTCTGAGGCTTTATAAGGAAAACCGAGATCTGAAGTAGTTAACTTCATTTGATCAACAAACTGTGGGTTACGGATCCAACACGGATTCGAGCCGGCAGCATACCAAGTAAAAAGATCCGAGCTCCAAGCTCCTCCCCCTTACCCATACTACACTGCAACCTCCTTCAATCCCTAGATCTCGTTTGCCGCGGCTTTGCCAAGCACGGGATTCTTGGAGCTCCAGGCAAGTGTAGCAATATTTTACTTCAAACTTCTCTTTTAGTCTACTTTTTTTTGTGTGCGCGTGTATTTTAATACCTTTCTTTGGGTGTTCTTTCTCCCTAGCCTTTATTTCCCCTTTACCTTTGGTAGTTACTCATTTCTTTATAGGCCCCTATTTTCCCTCTTTCAGGTGCGCGTGTGTGGCTCTGTGTGTGTCTCTAGTATGGCTGAAAGTCATAAAGTGACTTTATCCAAATGCCCTGAGTGTGGCCATAAGCTGTCACCAGCGGATGGTCACACTCAGTGCATGATTTGCTTGGGGTTTCCACACCTTTCTTCGGGCTGCCAGATTTGTGCTGCTTTTAACCCTCGAGCCTTAAGGGATAGGAGGAACAAGCCGATTCTGGCGGGTCTTCTACCCGCGGAATCAGCTTTTTCTCCTTCCCTCTCTGTAGCGACAGCCATGGCTGCCCAGCCAACCGGCCCTCTTCCCCTGTCTGGGACTTCACCCACCCACCTTGTCTCAGGGAGAATGAGAGGCCAAGAAATATAAAAAAGAGAGAAGGGGGGGAGAGAGAGAGAGAAAGAAGCCGCAAGCGGCAGGCCGAATTGGACCCCTCGGCCCCTCCCGCTAAGGTGGTCTCTTCTCCATTAAGAGTGTCCAAGCCTTCCTCCTCACGGCTCTGTTCGCCACGTTTCTCACCTTAGGAGGACACGCGACCAGCCTCGAGGTCGTCGCCGCGTCGGCCCTCCCGGCCGGCTTCAGCAGCTTCCTCCAGGTCTGCTCGCAGCATTTCGGAGGCATATATAGACTGGATGATGCATTGATTCTTGCAAACACAGCTGCAGATGGGAGTGTTGCCCCCCCCCCTCCGGGGGGTGAGTTCAGCTCCACTGTTCGCCCCGATAGCTCCTTCTCCAATCCACCACCGGATTTCGGAGTCTTCAGATCCAAGGAGCCCCGGAGCCAGGAGGTTGGCGCTGATGATTATTACTACCTTAACGCCAGCCATGCCCTCGAGCTCATCAGATCTGCTCTTGGAGCCGAGAGCTGGGCGTCGGATCCAGGGGGGTGAGTGTGTCTTCAGCTCCCTTGCAGTCGGAGCACACCATCCTCTCTGTTCTGACCATTTCGGCTCTGGCACCGATCCCCTCAGATCCGAGGGCCCCGGCCACCTGTCTTAGAGATGGCCGGTTCCCCTTCGGCATTCATTGTGGAGAGGGTTCTCTCTGGAAGATCGAGACCCCTCACTCTTTCCTCAGGATCCGCCCCCGCTCCCTCGCAGCTCAGTTTGTCCTCCATCATCCAGTCTTGATGCCCAAGCCAGTTCCCCTGAAGGAACATGAGTCAGTTGGTGAACCCCCCTTGGACAGTACCCCCGAGGAGGTCCCTCACAAATGCCTGTGCAAAAGGAGGCACTTGGACTTCCCTGAGTTCCTCATCGAGGATACAGATTTGGAGGAAGGGGAGGGTTCCCCCAGATCACCCCCCGATGACATCTCCTTTGGAGATGTTATGGAAATACTCTGACAAAGGGGGGGGTTTCGCCCAAAAACCCTCCTCGGACGAGTCTGTATTCCTGGAGGAGTTTGACACAGGCCCATCTACCTCTTGGGTGTGTCCCCCAGCCGACCCTCTGGTCGACCTGATTACCACCAGGGTGTGGAAGTAGCCAGACACTGTAGAGTCGATACCTAGAAGTCCTGATAAGGTTCTTAGTCCCCCTGGAGACAGAGCTTCGTGGAGCAAGGGTACCCCAGTTGATGCCATGGTGGTGGTGGTGGTGGCCAACAAAAAGGCACTCTCCCAGGAAAGTTCTTCGGTCCAGCTCCCTAACAAGGAGTCTTGGGCAATGGACTGCATTGGAAAGTGGACTTTTGCTTCAGCTACCTTCTCTATAAGGGCACTGAATTACTTGGCCCATGTAATCAGACTGCAGCGGGACCTGGTCAAAGAGTACTCTGTCTCCCCCAGAGTCCACGTCGGCCGAGGATAAACAGACTTTCTCTGCTCGTATGGCCACTCTCAAGTCAGTGTCTAATAGTTCTATGCGGCTACTTTCCCATGCCATGGAGGGAGCCGCTAGAGCTAGCTGGTCCGGTATCGCTTTAAGGCGTCATGCCTGGCTTTGACTTTGCAATTTCTCGGAACCCTTCAAGGCGTCCTTCGCAAATGCACCCTTTGACGGGAAGACCATCCGCGAGACGCTGGTCCAGAGCGAGAAAGATGGGTAAACGCCGTCAGCCATCGGAATACGCTTCTCTACCCTTCAAAAGCCCTTTTCTAGGAACCAGCGAGGACAGAAGAAGATGTGGTTCTGGAAATTCTCAGCAGGCCCGGAACGCTCAGGACTCCTCCTCCCCCAGAGACAGAGGGGGACAAGGTGGACGCCGGCCCAGAGGCAGAGGGGGGATCGAAGAACTTCAGGTCATGGGAACCCTTTTCTGACTGATCCGCGCAGCAGCCCTGAGGGGTTGCCCGACTGCTCATCTCTGGAGGCAGTCGGGGGCATTTTTCGAGGCACTTGGCTCAATTGGATTCTATCACGACAGATCGCTGGGTGCTTCAGATAATATCCAGAGGCTATTCAATCTCCTTCATAAACAAGCCCCCTTACTCAAGGTGCCTCCCAGATGTCCCACCCACTCAAAGGGAGGCTGCGGCTTTGGAAATAAAAAAGGTGTTAGAAAAAAGAGCCATCCAGCATGTGCCTCCAGACCAGTCCTGATCAGGCATCTACTCCAGGTTCTTTCTGGTGTGAAAAAAGATGGGGGACTTAAGGCAGATTCTCAACCTGTCAACAATGAACCTTTTTCATTGCCAAGGAGAAATTCCGGATGGTCACGATTTAATCCATCCTGCCCCTCTTGCAGGAGGAGGACTGGATGTGCTCCATAGACCTCAAGGATGCATACTGCCATATTCTTATGGAAAGACGGTCCAGGAGGTTTCTCCACTTTCGGCTAGGGGCCAGTCATTACCTGTTCAGGGTCCTACCCTTCGGTCTCAGCACAGCCCTCAGGGTGTTCAGCAAGGTCATGGCAGTTGTAGCGGCCCACCTGAGGCTCAAGGGCATACAAGTCTTCCCGTACCTAGACGGCTGGCTCCTCACCGCACCCACCAGGCATCTACTTTCTCTAGCCAGGGATTTCTTCCTTGAGATGTCACCCCAGTTGGGGATAACCATAAATGTCAAGAAGTCTTTCCTCCAGCCTGTTCAAGTGTTAGACTTCATAGGAGCCAGGATAGATACTATCCAGGCCAGGGCCTTCCTAACGTCAGACAGACTTCACAGCATGACTGCATGTGCTAGCCCTCTTTCAGTCCCCTGCTCCCCCAGCAGAATTAGTCCCGAGAGCTTTGGGGTCCATGGCAGCAGCGATAAGTCTGATTCCTTGCGCTCATCTGCACATGAGGGTTCTACAGTAGACTTTGCAAGTCCAGTGGTCTATTCTACACCACCCTCTAGACTTCCTGATTAACCTCAGCAGGGTTTGCAGAAACTCCCTCATGGGGTGGCTTCAATCCCGAGCCCTTCGGGAAGGGCGACCTTTTGTTATGTCACTACCCCAGGCTACAGTGACCACGGACACCTCCTGCCTAGGGTGGGGGGGGGGCATTGTGCGGGCAGGACTGTCCAAGGCACGTGGACTCAGACTGAGACCGTACTGTATATAAATGTCCTGGAGATGAAGGTCGGTCCTTTTGGCATTGCAGGCCCTTTATGCCTCTCTTCCTCCGGGGACTATTGCTATCCAGTCGGACAATATGTCAGTAGTCTGGTATATCAACAAACAGGGGGAACCAGGTCTTACCCCCTTTGCCGAGAGGCCATGAGAGTTTGGGAATGGGTGATTTCCACCAACCACTTCCTTTTAGCAATGCACATTCCGGGTCAGTCCAATATACTGGCAGACAAATTGAGCAGAACTATTCTCTCTCCTTACGAGTGGTCTCTGAATCCTTGTGTAGCAGAACAGCTCTTCCTCAAGTGGGGTCAGCCTTGTCACGATCTCTTCGCATCGCCTTCCAACGCGAAGTGCAGCGAGTTTTTTGCTCTACTTCCTCCTTTGGGAGAAGCCCCCAGAGATGCTCTAGTCCATGCTTGGCTGCTCGGTCTTTATGCATATCCTCCACTTCCGCTTATGACAAAATTTCTGCAGAAAGCTCGCTGATTGGGGAGCAAGATTATCCTCATAGCCCCATTCTGGCCTCATCAAGTCTGGTTCCCCTGCCTGCGGTCTCATCTCATAACTCCACTCTGGATCTTGGATCCCATTCCGGATCTGATTTCTCATCCCTTGGGAATGGCTCCTCTGAACCTGGACGGTCTCAAGCTCTCAGCTTGGCTGAACCAGTTCCTCTAGTTGCCAGGACTCCTGGTATCTCTTCCCGAGTCAAGTCTGTCCTGGTGGCGGCACATAAACTCTCTACCAGGAAGATTTACAGTAGCAAATGGAAACGTTTTTCAATTTGGGCTTCACAAAAGAACTTGGGCCCTTTCACCGCTCCTATTTCAGCAGTACTGGAATTCTTGTCTCATACTTTTCAGCAAGGGGCCAGCTCATCTACTGTGAAGGTCCAGCTGGCTGCCATTTCCCATTTTCATAGTGGGACAACTTTGGTTCCCTCGCTGCTGCCAGAATTTGTAAGATTTTTCTAAAAGGCACCTTTCTTTTGAGACCCCCTGTTAGAAATTCATCCCCGCCGTGGGATCTGACCTTAGTTCTTCAGGCGTTAGTTGCACCTTCCTTTGAACCCACAGCTTCTGTTGATCTGAAGTTCTTGTCATGGACGACTGCTTTTTTGGTAGCAATTACTTCAGCCAGGAGAATGTTGGAGCTTCAGGCTCTCTGTATCAAACCTCCATACCTTGTGTTTCATAAGGATAGGGTATCTCTCAGGACTAATCCCTCCTTTCTCCCTAAAGTTGCTTCTGAGACGAACATTAATCAGTCCAATAATTTACCTGTCTTTTTCCCTAATTTCCAGAACAAAGAGAATATAAACTTCATTTGCTGGATGTTCACAGACAGTTGCATTTTTATTTGCAAAGGACGGCTCTCTTTCGTAAATCTGATTAACTTTTTGTCTCCTTTGCTAAGCCTTTTCTAGGGAAACCAGTTTCTAAGGTGACTCTCGCCAGGTGGATTTTGAGTTGTATCTTACACGCATACAGAGAGCCTGGCTTACCAGAGCCAATGGGGGTTCATACTCATTCTACGCATTCTATGGCAATGTCTGCTGCATTCTGGTCTAGAGTTTCCCCTGGATGACATTTGTTCGGTGGCTACCTGGGTGTCCTCTCACACCTTTATCTCTCATTATAAACTGGATTTGGTGTCTAGAGGAAGGGCTACCTTTGGCTCTGCAGTGCTCCGGAATATCCTTACTTAAGCGGCCTCCCAAGATTCAGGTGGCTGGGGACTCTGTCCCACAGATTGCTGATCAAATTAAGTTAACTACTTCAGATAAAGAAGTTATGTACTCACCATAACGTTCCATCTGAGTAGGTAAACTTCATTTGTCAGCAGCCGTCCCTCCCTCCTTCCCCATGACCTTCATGGTTATTTAGCTGAGCTCGAGTTCGGACTTATGAGCTTTACTTTGTCCTTGAGTCAGGTGTCTCAAGTTTAGTTTGTTTTATGTGCAGGTGGCAAATGCGATCTGAGGATTGGAAGGAGGTTGCAGCATAGTATGGGTAAAGAGGAGGAGCTTGGAGCTCAGATCTTTTTGCTTAGTATGCTGCCGGCTCGGATCCGTGTTGGATCTGTAGCCCACAGGTTGCTGACAAATGAAGTTTACATACTCAGATGGAACGTTATGGTGAGTACATAACTTTTTTCCTCCAAATCTCCTCACCAGTCTCAATCCCCTAGATCTGACAAGTCCTCAAAGAGATCTGCTTCCACGGCTCCAGAATCTGAACCATCAAAAAGGCAGGCTAAGGATCCACCAACAACGGACCTGAAGGCTTTTGGGCCCGAAAAGGCTACCTCTTCGGCTCCGCTGGTTATTTTACAACCAACAGAGTATCGCTTACAGAGCCGATCCCCAGTCCTGGAACTGGTCTCCTCAGTCTTTCACATGCCTATTTTACAGTCCATTAAGTCCTTGACCCCATCCTCACAGTCCTCCAGGATTCTCTCTGATGAAGATGTGGAGCGGGTGGTTAAGAGGTTGTTACATACTCCAGCGCTGCCCAAAATTCTTTCGAGCCCAGCCCAGAAGGATTCGGGTCTGACAACCGCCTCTTCCCCTTTTTCGATTCCTCCTCCAACCCATGTGGTGGCCTCGGAGCCGGAGTGTTTGGATTTGATCATAGTGGAACTGTCCAGGCCGTGATCTGCTCTGGCTTCTTTGGTCCCGATTTCTGCTCCAACCTCCTCGGTGCCTTTGTCTATTGAGGGATGTAGGGGTCGATGCTTGCCAGTCTGGTTCGGGGAGGAGAGCCGGGTTGGACACTTGTTTGAAATTATTCTCCCTCTCGGGGCTCCGGAGCAGATGAGCTCGGTGCCTACATCGGCCTCAGAGTTCACTGCCTTGGTTCAGGGTGAGTCTCCGGGCTCTTTGGATCTGGGAGCTCTTTTGGAGTGGGGTGGTACTTACGAGGTCATGAGAGTGCTGTCACCCCAGATGGCTACACTCTCCGATCTGAACACTCTTCCCCCAAAAGCGCCAGAGTCTCTCTCTGTACCCACCCCTCCCTCCCAAGCGTGGAGACCCGAAGTACCAGGATGCCCCACTGGGCGCATCCGTCTCTTCCAAAACCTTCCCCGGACTAACCCTCTGAGGAGGCCCCTTGGAAGAGAAACATGTAAGAGGAAACAGCTAGACTCCCCTGAAAAGTCCATCACTTCAGACATGGACGTCAATGATTCAGAAGGGTCCCCACAGTCACCCTCTGAGGAGGTCTCCTTTGCAGATATCCTAGAGATCCTTAAACAGGAAGGTGGTTGGAAGTCCATCAACCATTCTGATGATGAGTCAGTGTACGTGGAGGCTTTTGGGCCTCACCCTTCCACCTCTTGGGTGACTCTGCCTTTCGACCAGCGCCTGAATGTAGTCATTTAGAAGGCATGGGGCTCTCCAGAGTCTGTGGAACCTGTTCCAAGGATGCCAAATAAGTTTATTACAGCGCCCTCTGAAAAGGAATTCCTTACAAAAGGTGTCCTGGTAGATGCTATGGTGGTGGCGGTGGCGGCCACCAAAAAGGAATTGACTGAGAACGTCCTCATCTGTCCAAGCGCCGAATAACGAATCTCTTAAGATGGACAGGTAGAGAAGGCATATGTTCTCGTCAGCACAGGATCTGTGTATTCTCCCTAAGCATGATGGGATAGGGTATTGCCTAGAGCCAGTGGAAGCACTCGAGCTTTAGTAAAGCTGGAGTCAGAACCGATTTTCAGTTATAAACCAACCAGCAAGAATGAAGGTGAGATGAACAATAAACATGGAACGTTATGGTGAGTACATAACTTTTTATATTCGCTTGGTAAGTTATTTAACTTCACAGTAAAGAAAAGACTTCATACTGTGTACCATCAGTAAGGTAAAACAGCTCTTTCCCTTTCTGCACTCTCACCTTTTAATCCAAGAGTTGTCTATGCATTTTTAAACATAAAACTCAAAATTGAATTAACATTTGAGAGCTGTAAATATGTTTGCTTCACATTCATCTGTGTACTCCGACTTAAGAAGGACAGCTTAACTTTTTCACACTCCTTCCCTTGAGATAAGGAGGAAACTGGTATATTTTAAACTTGAAACATAGCACAGGCACCTTTGCCAGAAGCTATAAATGTTACATTGTCTGCTTCAGATGCTTATTGTCATAAATAGAATAGAACAGCATTGTATAGTATGGAGAGTACCATGTAAGAAAAGGTATGCTGTCACAGATTGTGAAGGTATGAGGCTTTTAGGTAAAATCTGACTATGGGCATCTGAAATTTACACTGCCATCTAGGCCTTAAGGTAGAGCTAACAAGCCAGTTTGATAACCACATGAAATAGAAAATACACTAAATAGCTACTTGGTCTGACTATGTGTACTAATACAGTACCAAGCAAATGCTGCGGGCAGTATTTTTTAAAATTTATAACACGACAAAGCCAGTCAGGGTTCGTATAAATTTTTTTGTTTGTTTTATTTTTACATTTGTTGACAGGATAAGTTAACGGGGTCCAAAGACTTTTCAAACATGATGTGGCTACAGTGGCAATGACGTAGTGAACAACAGTAAGAGATAACAATACATGAGAAACTTGATGCTACATAAAGTAATTATTATTACTTCGTGGAATACAGCAGGGAGCATTAGTTGCTGAATATTTTATAACCATACATAGCAGTTGAATGTATAATCCCTAATCAGTACACATCACTGCCACCTGGACTGATGTCTTCATAGAAACAATACTAGCTAACCAATCAAAGGACCATAATAGGCCTGGCCATTTATGTCTTTAGTAAACATGCTTAAAAAAACTGCTTGCCAACTTTTCCGTACTTAATAGTACCTACCCTCCAAATCAAGCAGTGCATTTCATGATTTTCCTGACATAGATTTATGTCTACCCATCTAATTATAAAAGACTAGTGTTAAAGGCAGACAGAGCAATATTTTACTTGACCCTTAAGTAGTAAGTAAGTAAGTCTTTCGGCTTTTTCCTGGTTAGGGGTCGCCACAGCGGAACTCTGGTCCGCTAATGATTGGTAGTTGATTTTTACATGCCGAGTTACCAGCCCTGACACACAACCTTCGATGAAGGTATGCCCATTCACGCATGTCTCCACGCAGAAGACGCTCTAGCTGAGAATTGAACCGGACAGCGTCTTACTGTGAGGCGACAACTCTACCGCAGCACCACCACCGCAGTAATTTATTCCATAACCTGGTAATATGTTGAGTTAGGAATCTCTCTCTCCAGCAAGTCCTGTTTGTATGTTGGTGTAAATTTAGGTCTTTAGTATAGGTGTTTGTAGAGCCACTGGTTTTACTAAGTAGTAGAATGTCAAGTAGTTGTGGGTCTTTAAAGCTTCAAAAAGGCAGGCACAGGTCACCTCTGAGCACCCAGTAGGCTACTGAGTGCAAAGAGAGTTGTGATGATCTAGCAGGATAATTGAAGGATAAGTTCTTTAATTTATTTTGGTTTGTTGGGGCCTTTCCAGTTTAGCAGTATGCTTGGATTTGTACATACCAAAGAGGGCATTATGTTCAGCAATAAATCTGATAAGGCAAGAGTACAGTATTGATTTCTTTGAATCTTGAATCTATTATTTTGAAAATTAACTGGGCCATATGGGATTTTTGGACTGTCTTAAAAACATATGATGATCATTGGATTGAAACGAAGTTGTCTTCATGAGTACTCAGGTCTCTTACGACTATATTTGTTAAAAGAAGAGTATCACTTGTATGAGGTGGGAACATAATTTTTATTTTGTAAAAGGCTACTATGCTACACTGTTTAGTATTTAGCTTGAGACCTTTTTAAGTTAACCAGGTATGTACATATTCCATCCATTCATATTAGTAGATGAGCGTTTAACAGTGCACAGCTTGGAAGTCATAAACCTAGTTAGCCACACCTCAGAGATATTGGCTTGGATGACTGTAAATAAATGTCAAATGGGACAGGGCCCAGCACTCATACCAGTGGTGCCCCACTAGATAAGTTTTACTTGCAGAGAGAGTACCAGCAACTACCACACCAGTTACACTTTACATCCAGCGGGGGTACCAGCAAATTTATCTGGGCTCTTTTGGATGTCCAGTTTGCAGTCCAACAAGACAGCATGGAGGTTTTGGTCCAGTTAATGCAAATGCCTAACAAGTTACATGCATGAGAT